>NC_047040.1:68141473-68441473 GCF_011762595.2 Tursiops truncatus | reverse complement strand
TGATATTCCAGAGTACTGGCATAGGGCCTGCCATGACCTTTCAGTGAACTTGAGCCTGTGCAGCAGGTTGGGGAGCCCCAGAGTGGTCAGGTGACCACATTGCCATCTGCAGTTCTGGACTGGTCATCTGGCCAGTGCTGACCTTTTGGAACATGATCCAGTGAAATCTAAACCCTGAGAGTGGCTAGCAGGCAAAATCCGCTCTTCAATGTCAGTTTCACTGCTGAGTCATTTAACTGTCCACTACAACTTGTAGAGGGCCCATTAGGCTCAGGTCATGAACCTCCAATTTAGTATTAATGGATAATCAAATCTTATTTGATTGGAAATGTTTCTGTCGTAATTGTATTTTCTTCATAATTATAAATACCTAACACTTTAATAACATAAACATTACTAGAACATAAACTTTATCAGACTCACTTGAAGAGACTAATACCTATTTTTGAAACTGCTCCATCAAAAAAATGTAAGTTTATTAAAATTATATCCCCAAAACCAAATAATAATGACATGTATTGCAATGGTGTTCCAGTATATTAATATAGTAGATTTTAATAATTTATTCTCTGGCAACATTTTAAAAAACAAAGTGTGAATTTTCTTTTTGCATGAAATAGATCTCTTTCCATCTCAAATAACCTGAAAGTTTACCAGACCTTTACACAATGATCATGTGTTCATGCATTCTTTCACCAAAAATCTATTGAGCATCTGCCAGGTGCTATACAGTGCTATGTACCAGGACAACAAAGATGAATAAGACCCTACTCACAAGGAGCTTACAACTTGGCTGGGATAAAAGACCTATAAAGATATAATTATAAAACAACATGGAAAAGAAACAGGCTTCTGGGGGCATATGGGATAACAGAATTATGAGGCTTCAAGAGAAAAATGTTAAAGAAAGCTTAGAACGTGTTGAGTTTGAGCTACTAACGAAAACCCAGGAGAAAATGACTAGAAGGCAAACAAATCTCAGGAGTAAGGTTAAGCTCTTGTTATACATGTTGGAATGAGCTTCATATACTCAATAACTGAAGCCATAGATGTTTATGACAGAAAGAAAGGAAGAAGTTCAAGAGGAGACCATTGAGGAAAACCTTCATTTAAAGTATAGAAGAAATTAGAAATAGAGAAATAAAATGAAAACCCTGACAGCACACTATCATTGCCACTAAGGGAGGGAAGACTTTGAAATGTAGGAAAATATAACAAAGTTATCATGATACTTGAATAACTAACAGTAATAACATTAACCAACACCCATACAAGTTGGAAAACCCATTGGTCTTGATTTGAAGTTGAATAGCTTGGGTCCAAAGTACTGACTAACATGAATTTCCTTTGGGTCCAGAAGCAGTAGTTTATTTAGACCAGACCTAACTTACCCCAAATGTAAAATAAAGATAGGATGTGAAAGTTCTGACTAGCTCCCTTTTCATGAGGTATCTCGGTAAGAGAAAACTGAATCTTTCTGAAAAAAAGCTACTCTGTTAATTTTAGATATATCGTTGTTCTAAGTGGCCCATATCTATTTATAAGACTAAGACTGTTGGAAGTGAAAACACTGATCTAAATAGCCAGCAATTATTTTATTACATGACAGTCCATAAGTTATATATATCTGCACATAACATGTTCTTTAAAAAAATGTACCACATAACTCTAAGGTAATTCTCCAAAGAGGCTATTAGTCTATTGTGTCATGGAATATTATGTTATTAATAATACACAGATGAAAGAAAATTGTCCAGTTAATGTGGTTAGCTGGAGACACAAATTGAGAGTCAAGATTCATTGGTTCTATTTAGAGCTCTACCACTGACTCTGAGTTTTCAGAAGTCACATATTCTTCAAAATAATATTGATCCCTCACATGTGTACAAGATTTTAAAACCAGATAATTTTAAAGTTCTTTGAGAGCTTCTGAAGCAACAGCAGTAATTTTTTTTCAATTAGCAAAGGGTTTTAAAAGTTTCCAAAAGTGTATGTCAAGTGTGCTCTATTATGTACCCACATTGCAGAGAAGGGCTTTGAAATATTTTACATTTAGATAGAGGCGTTTTTAAAAGATAAATTTGCTAAATGAGGCATGAATTAAAATATCATGAGCATGATCTAATTTGCACAAGGGCTAGGATTTGAAGAAGATATTTAAGCAACAGTTCTAATAAAAGGTAACAAATATATTACATGTATGTTTTAAAATACACACATTGAATGAAAATGTAAAATATTAAACTAATGTTATTTTAATTTTGAGACAACTTACAGTATCAGACTGATGTCTCTGTTTTCAAATTTAATCAGGACTCTAGTATATAGAACTTGAATGACTGACAAATTCTGTACGAAGTTGCCAATTAGAGTCTCGTATGGGTGGGCGAAGGCTCTACGAGTTTTCATTTTACTTCTGTTTCTCTGTTGGAGCTCCTTTCAAGCTGTCGGAGCTTGGGAAGAACCTGAACTTTAGTTTTTTTTTTAATACATCTCATTTTCCTACATGTAGTCAAGTTTTGAAAATTTAAACATGATAAAACTCCACGGGACATGACATGATTCAGTTAACATGTTGACTGGGTAATGATCCACAACTTAATACTAATAAGAAATTAAGATAGAAAAGATGATTATCACTAGCAAAAATATTGTAGTGTGAGGTACGGATAGCCAAAGAATGGCATCTCTCTCTTAAGATTAGTTGCATTAGGGTTTCTTAAAACTGCTTCAAAGGAAATGGACGATAATCCATTCTGTGGTTTATGTCAGGAGGTGTTACCAACAGTAATAGTATACATAAAGCTTAAAATTATATATTATATGTAACAGATATATACAATTATATATAGATGTTTTATATAATCATAATCTTATATATGATTATATAAAATTATAGGGGGATAGATCCCAACCCTCTTTTCTCTTGAACCAAAAAGAATTTACATATTATTAGTTTTAGAGTCTATTGAGAAAGTTTGGTGAGAAAAGACAAGGAATATGAACACAGTATCATCTATAAGATTATTATGGCAGCTATGCTAGTACTGTTGATATTAGCAATACATCGGATATAAACTGTATCCATCTATATGAGATGGGTTAAACAACGGCACAGAGTAGAATATTATTCAGTTTTATAGGGAACTTTCATAATACTGAAAGTAAGGTAAAGACCAGTGTATGTAAATATGTGACGTTTTGTATACTAAACGGATTAAACTCCTAAATCACATTAACATTTTCTTGCATTTGCATAAATAAATGATAAGGATAAGAAATAAATTAATAAAATCGATCACTTATGGGAGTAGATAGGGATGGGGCAGTAGTGAGACTTCTACATCTTATTTTTGAGCCATGTGAATGTATTACCTTTTAATAAAAATGCAGAGAAGCACTTAACAAATGTTTGTTGAGTGAACAAATGATTGAATGAATTAAATTAAAAGATTTCAAAGTTAGCTAGCTAGGCTGACAAATTAAAAATAGCTTATTTAATTTCCCTAGCTATTGCCACTGTACTCTGAATCATTACTTCCTTACAACTCAGTGGACCAAGCTCTCACTAAAATACACAATTCATTCAGAGTTTTACCTTGTTCTGAAGCATCTTTAATGCCTGTACTATATTTGTATTCTTTAGATAGAATTTAAGCTACTGTAGAGTGGAAACAATCTTTTGTGTTTATTTTTATTCTTTCTCCATCATCTCATCTGAGGCCATGATAATAATTAATGTTCAATAAATCATCACCCTCTATAAATTCTACTAATGTGTCATATAAGTGATGCTTATTATAAGACATAAAATTTAGATATCTTTTATCTTCATTCAAATTAATCGAGTCATATCATTTTACAATGATATGAGTCCTGGTGATATGTCATATATTCAGAAATAGTGGCTTTTGGATGTGTTCCAGGTTACAATAAATCCCTAAGTTCCTTTAGATGACCAATTCGAGTATGTGAAGATAATTGATAGTACTTTGGTGTGCCTCAGTCCTCATACAACTATTATGGATCTTCTCTCAGAGTAATATGCTTTCATTTTCCTTCCTTTCTCTTCATGAGACTTCACTAGAAGCATCACTCCGCCACTCATCAAAAACACACAAGCGGGGATTCCCTGGTGGCGCAGTGGTTGAGAGTCCGCCTGCCGATGCAGGGGATGCGGCTTCATGCCCCGGTCCAGGAGGATCCCACGTGCCGCGGAACGGCTGGGCCCGTGGGCCGTGGCCGCTGGGCCTGCGCGTCCGGAGCCTGTGCTATGCGGCGGGAGAAGCTACAGCAGTGAGAGGCCCGCGTACCGCAAAAAAGAGAAACAAAAACAAACAAAAAAATCACACAAGCAAAAAACAAAAAAAAAATTGACTAACTACCTTCGGCCAATTATTAAAACTCCTTTCTAGCATAAGATGTAGTGTTTATTTTATGAAAAGTTTCTGGGTTTCTCTTTAAAGTCCTTTGCTTTGCTACCTGCCCCAGGAGCTTTCTCTCATGCTGTCTTAGGATCCAGACTCATGAGAACACCTCATTGTAAGGCCTTTTTTTGATTTTATCTTTGGGAAAGGTCCTTTTTATTTACTTATTTTAAAAATTCTGACTTCGGCTTTAGAATTAAGAGAGATACCCACAGTATTTTCTTTTAATTAGGGTAATGTTAAGCAAGTAATAGGCACTCAATAATGAATCAATAATAAGGTTCCAATATTTTAATATGTTATGCACACTAGGTGTGCATATAACACACTTAGTGATTAACAAAAATTATTATTGAAAGTATTATCTTCACATATTTAAGCTAAAGCCTTAATAGATATTTCTATGTGAAGATGAATAATCCCTTTAGTAATACGTGTTAAGTATACGGAGGTGGAAAAGATGTTTGGGAGAAGTACCTGAAAAGAGTACATTTTCAGACGTTTGGAGAATAAAGTTCTCAAATGCTTTATGGGAGAGACAGATTTCTACAAATTTTATAAGAATTTGGCAAACTTTATAAAGATATGACAACAGAAAAGATAGAATGGCCGTTTTATATAGGGGTTTCTGTAGCTTCACCTGGATGGTTAAATGAATCAAACTGAAAACCACAGTGGAGCTGACAGAGAGAAGTGTGATTTAGAGGGCACGACTGAGAATCAGATCTAAAAGAGACAATACAAACCTGAAGCCACAAGTGTTTCATTAAGCTCACCCTGAATTAGTTCCAAGTCCTACAAATTGGAGATTTCACGTAAGAATCCTATTTTCATCTTCTTTGTACAAAGCACAGGGCAGCGCTGGGAAGCCTGCCCTCCTGACAACCACTACAGCTAATTAAAAACTATCCATTTTACATGGGGTTTGTTTGCTAGAGTTCCCCTTAATTCCTGTTTGGCCAGTTTCTTTTTTTTTTAATTTAAGTTACTTGTGTGGGCCCTATAGACACTTGAGTCCTGATGTAAAGGACTTTATCTTCCACCAGCTAGATGGTATCAGTATCCCTTTCTCTTTAAATCTATGTGGTTTCTGAGGCAGGACAGTAAGCAGTATCCAAACCAGGATAAATATCATTATCATCAGGAGAGCTTGTTAAAATTGTGGATTCCAGTCATCTCCCTTCAGTAGGTTTAGTGGGGAGCATGACAGACGTATATTTAACAAGTGTCCAGATGATTCTAATGAAACTATTCCCTGACAGACTTTGGAAATTACTGAATGGGGATAGAGCAGGAGGTACATTTAGTCAATTCTTGAGTGTGAGAAACTGAGCCTAAGCTGTTTCTAATTTATTCACAAATGTGACTGTAATAGCTTTGGCTCCTTGCCAGTGGTCCCGGGACTCTTGAGTTATCCCATTGGGTACTCTGATAATGGATGTTATATGAATACTAAATATAAATTTTAAAAACCCTTATATTATCATTTAAAAATACCTATCCTCTATGCACCAAAAGACAAATATCAGAGGAGAGCTATATCATTGTAATTAAGCACCACTGTCTATTAAGTCCCTGTCATTAAGAATTTTCATGACGGAGATCTAGTCTCAGTCTTTTAAATGAGGAAATTGAGGCCCAAGGAAGTCAAGGACTGATTCAGGGTCACACAATTCAGTAGTGGTAGGGTTGGTCTGGAACTCCAGTCTTCTGGTCTTTCGATCTTTGTTCCACCCTAGTGATTCACACGGGGTACAAAGGATAAAATGATGACTTGTACATTCTAGGAGAGCAGGGTTGTTTAGGGAGGAGGGTTGAGTTCAGAGTTACAGTGATGTGCATTACAGGTGTTCTTAACACCTTCTTCCACCTTCCACCCCTTTCAGGCATAAGAAGATCCCAGGTCTGCAACTTAGCCAACTTTACTAACTGAAAATATGAACTTAAAACTTGTACATATTAAAGAATAAAATACACAACATATTAGTTTTCTCCATAAGGGATGAAGCAAATATTTTAAATAATTAGGACTAATTTACTAGTACAAAGGCAACTGTGTTACTAAAATAGAAATATATTTGGAGGTTAAAATCGGTAGATTAAAGTAACATGTCCTATGAGCCACAAGATGTCACTATTATAGGCATTATGCATCACCTTATATTAAGATTATTAGAGATTTATTTCAAATAATATTAAAAATTTTGAGTTCATGACCATTGTCTATATTTTGCAAAACATTTTCATAATTTTATAAAGCATATTCCATTATTGCTTTATAACTCTTGATATATAGAAAGAAACTGAAATCAAGAAATAAGATTGTGCTCAGCCTACATATATGAACCTGTGTAAAATCATTGCAGAAAGATAAAACACTTGTGAAAGTCCAGTTCATCCCCCAAAACTGACAATTTAAAAAATTATGTCTTTGTTCAGAATTAGAACTCTAATGCAGTAAGTTATTTTACAATAATTACTTCAATTAAAATTTAAAACCAGTTATTACAACTTGCAGGAGTTTAAGTAATTGCTAAAAGGAATAAATATGAACAGGACATGAAAGTTTCTACTGAACTTAAAATCCATTAGAGATGTAAAATTTTAAATATATGGAAACGAAATGGAAGGAGGGTGCATCATTTAAGTTAGATACTGAAAAATTAGACGTTTTTTTAAAAATAAATTTATTTATTTTTGGCTGTGTTGGGTCTTCGTTGCTGTGCAGGGGGCTTTCTCTAGTTGCAGCGGGTGGGGGCTACTTTTCGTTGCAGTGCGTGGGCTTCTCATTGTGGTGGCTTCTCTTGTTGCGGAGCACGGGCTCTAGGCACATGGGCTTCAGTAGCTGTGGCTTGCGGGCTAAGAGCGCAGGCTCAGTAGTTGTGGTGCATGGACTTAGTTGCTCTGCGGCATGTGGGATCTTCCCGGACCAGGGCTCGAACCTGTGTCCCCTGCATTGGCAGGCAGATTCTTAACCACTGCTCCACCAGGGAAGCCTTGAAAAATTAGAGTTTTTTAAGAAAAATGAGGGAAGGAAGAAAAAACATAAAAAAGACAGCTGCACAACTTCATAGTATATTCAGGCAGGCAATTGCGTGACTGAAGAGTAGGAAGTATGGTGAGTAATAGTAGGTCCTGAGTCTGGGAAAGTGAGTTAGGTCTAACTGATGAGCGATTTTGAATGGGCATACTGTTCTTTAATTTTCAAATCATAGGGATCCACCTTATTAATAATTTTTGATATTGGAAGTCATATGATCTAATTATTATCTTGCAGTCTGTGGCCATATGACTGTAGTTCCACTGATTTGGAGGAGCGAGAAATCAGGATTAGGGAAGTCACTGAGGCTCATGAAATGATGAAGGCCCTGGGTCAGAGGAAAATGGGGACATAATAGAGAGTAAGTGGATCCCATCGAGAGTTATAGAGACTATGGAACCGTTGTGCAAATTTTGGCCTTTATAAAAGTTTTTCCACCAGCCTCTTTAGGAGGGCTGTTTTAGTAAGCTTGCTAAATTCTGTCAGAGATGGAACTGGGGACTTTTTTTTTTAATTAAAGAAAGTCTACGTATTTAAAGGGCTTAAATGCTCTAAAGATGTGTGTGATTATTATTGCTATTGTTATTATTAATAAAATATCTGCAGTTTTAGAACATCTAAAACCATCCTATAGAGATAGTATTAGAGCACTGTAATTCTCATAAACTGACTCCAAAGGCTACAAATCAACTAGAATCAGCATTCAAATGTAAACAACAAACTTGATTGACATGAATTCTTAGGACAAAACTGAAATACCTTTCTTCCTCAAAACCTATCTCCAGCTGTCCCCTCATAACGCCTGAAATACCCACTTCCCACCCCATTAAAGATTTGATCTCCTTAATTAAGGTATTACATTTCTAGTACTGCATTCATCCGTGCAACAAACATTGATTGCTGACCGTGTGTCAGGACTCTGCAGGTGATACAAAGACACACGAAATGAGATCCCTGTGTTCAAGGACCTCATAGCTTTATGAGACAGACATGTAAATAGTTTTCATAAAACGTGAAGTAGACGCCTGTTTCTTGGGAACACAAAGGAAGAACGTACTAACTCTGGAGGAAGCAGGTACTTAGGAAAAGGTGCCTAGGAAAAGTGATGCTTGAGGTGTCTTGAAAAATGAGAAAAATCCTCAAAATTATGATAAGCCTAGTGAGCTGGCACCATATGGAATAAGGGGACCATAGAAAGCTATTAGAGCAGCTCAGCAATTTATTGCTGAGGTAGATAAAGTGACTATCCATTTGCTTCCCTGAGACAGTCCTAGTTTTGACTTCCTGCCCCCCCTTTTACGTTTAAAAAAGGGCTAGTTTGTATAATAATTCTGCTTATATGACAAAACATACAAATAAAGCTGTAGTAAAGGCAGCTGTGATTGTCACCAATTGTCATCAGGGGTGGTAGGGCAAGTAGATGCAAGGGGCAAGATACAGTTATAATGACAGAATTGGCAAGGAGCCAGTGGCTAGGAAAGCCAAAAGAAATGGAGTAAGGATCAAGGTACGGAAAATAACTACTCACCTGAAACATGAAGAAAGTATTGGCATATTTTTCTAATTATATGTGGGGAAAAAAAGAAAGATTTGTAAGTAATAAAGTGCAGTGTTTAACTTTGGAGAAAGCATGAAAGGCCTATGTATCTTACTAGAACTGTAAAATAACAGCTAATATTTATTCAGTGTCTAGTGTGCTCTAGGTATTGTACAATCACTTGATAAGAAGTAACTTCAGTAATCCGTACAACAACCACATGAGGCATATGGTAATCATTAGGATGCTTCACTGAATATTCCAGGTTCTCCAACTTCTGGGCACAGAGTAAGATTTTCCTTTATGACCTCCAGGGGTCAGGTAGGGTCATATGACCAGTTATGGCCAAGAACTTTTGAGCAGAAGTATAGTTGTTACCAGTGGGCTGAGTATTTAATTCCCTGTGTAAGACTCCAGAGCTCTCTTTTCCCTCCATTTCAGCAGCCAGAAATTTATATGGTGGTCAGTCCATCAACCTAGGCCATGCAGTGAGGATGAAAGCAACATGGAGTAGAATCCCCAGCTGATCCTAAGAGACATTAACGTCAGCAAGAGATTTCTTCCGTGGTTTTAATCCCTTGAGATCTGGGGTTGGTTTGTCACAGTAGTTTAGTATAGCCTATCTGGATTAGTACAAGAAAGGTATTATGTTTATATCCATGTTACAGATGAGGTAACCCACGCTCAAAGGATGAAGTAACTTTCCTAAGGTTAGAGATGGTGAGTAGATGAGCCAAGATTAGCATTCAGCAAGTCCAGACAGGTGTTAAGACTGCAGACCCTACTACTACACGATATTGAATCTAACAGGCTTTAGCCTTAATCTTTATTCTAAATGACTCATATTCTGATCCCACCCTCTCTCCTTTAGTTTTCATTCTTAAATTTGGGCATTATATCCCCTTTACCCAGCCCAGACACAGAAAAAAAACTCCAAGAGCAAGCAAAAAAAGAGGAAACAAACTTTAGGGTATTTGTGTGTTTTTCTTTACTCAGAAGTGAAGCTCAGACCTCTAATGGACAGGCAAAATGTGGTAGGTACACATTGTGAACACTATGGAGCTGTTAAAAACAATGAACCAGTGTTATATCTAAAAACAAGGATGGGTACTAGAAACATAGAAGATACAAGTAGAAAACAGTGTTATGTAACAGTATCATGTATGTTAAAATACATACAAATAATACAATACATATTTTGCAAGAACACAATGTAACAAAAAGCTGCACATCCAAATGGTTGCCCATTCAGGGAGCGACAGGTGTGGTTAAGGGATGAATAGAAATTTTAAAAAATTAACAAATCAACAACCAACCAATTCACCAAGGTAGGGGATTTGCATACACCCAGGATGATAATGTTCTGTGAACTGGTAATATGAATGGCTCAACATTGTTTACCTCAAGTTTAAAAACAGAACCAAAACCAAAACTTTACAAGAGCTAGAGTACTAGCCCTTCCCCCTCACGAGTTTCTTTTTCAGACAACAATAATTTTGGAATAATTTCAGATAAGCACACTATTTTTAAAATGCAAAATTTCTATGAAGAACAAGAAGCACAGATATACAGAATGAAGAGTAGAAAACCTTGGCAAATACAAACTACCTCTCCGACTTTTCAAACTGGCTTGGACCCTAGTTGTCAACTGACAGATCAGAGCCTCTGAACAGCATAAAAATCTCCACAGAAACCTTATTTATCCCATGTACAAATACATCCATTCCTCCTGCCTTAGCGCTTCATTTATGTCCATAATTTGTCTTTCTTTAGATGTTATTTGCAGGCTATGTAGAAGCTTTGTAGGAGTCTGGCAAACTTAAACATCAGGGAATTGAAGTTACAGTCAGATGCATCTCGATGGCATTGGGTAGTTTTTGCTCCAAGGTGATATAAAATTGAGACAGGAGCTGTGACTCAAGCTGTTTGTCTGGCCAGACCTGGAGATTTGGGAGGCTGGTACCTGCTTTTATTTATTCATATGGAGGGTTATGGAATACAGATGCCAATGCTGACTGTGAGTTAAAGAGAAGAGAGGATAAGAGCTTAGGCTTAACCTACAGGGGACCTGAGGAATAAAGAGTTCCAGAGTCCAGTGTGGAGAAGAGAGAAGAAAGGGGAGGAAGAAAAAAGACAGAGAGATCAGGCTTAATGAACCTTTTCCTGAAGTCAGTGAAAATGGGGAAGTGGAGCCTCAGAGAGCAAGACCATCCCCCCAAACAAAGCAGGGATAAAGTGGATCAGCCACAGTGTCACCAAATTTGTCAAGAGTTCAAAACCCAGAAAAATCAAAATCTGCAGTGAGAAACACTCATGCAGAGCCATACGCTATCGTTAGCATCAAGGTGAGTATATGACAGGAAATAGACGGCACGTACACAAACACACATGCACACACATGCACATACACTTATAGCTGATGCTCACTCTGAGAAATCTACGTATAGATTTTATTATATTGTGGGGTGACAGTCTAACTTTATGTAAAAAGGAAATGTGGTTAGATATTTTCTTTTAATTTCTATGACTGAAAATGATGAAAAGGCTTTATCCTATTATGAAGGAGTTAACAATAAAACTAGAGGCCCATTGATAGCCTTCTCTTCTGGAAAGTGCTGAGGAATAAAGTTACAGAAAACGCCAGGCTTGGAAGTTACCTCAGGAGAGCAGAAACTGAAGGGAACCTGGGCAGTGCAAGTGAAAAATCTCAGTATTTACTGTAAGTGTGAAGTAAATGTACACATTCACCAAGGGCCAGCGAAAACAACCTTACTTCCTGTGCAATTTTGATTATTGGGAATTGCCAGCATACCACAAGCAATTTTAATTAGGGGAAACATATCTTCTTGTCATATTTGATTTGTAAGCAAATGTTGGGGGGGGTTATGAATATAGTGTTATGACCAAATAAATTATCTTCCAGCTACACTTGTATTGTAAAAAAAAAAAAATTGACCATTTGACTCTCCAGACTCACTCTTACTTTACAAAGCATGACTCATTGTGGAAATAAAATGCCTTTTTCTTTTTTACAATCTCTTTCCTAAATTGTTTCTCTAAGTCTTTGTATCTGACTAAACATTGCACTGGCCAAGAATAACACATTTTTTTGGTATAAACTAGGATTAAAATGTTCCATCTTAGAAACTTTCTAATACCAAAGAGGCACACTCCAAGTCCTGACACACAATGTTGCATCAGTAATGTTGCATGTGAATCTCCTTAGAGACAGGATAGAAGTAGCAGGCCCAGTAATGTAGAGGCCGAGAGAGACTTCAGAGATGGCCACATCTGAGCTGGACTTCCCTTGAGTTATTTGCTAGCTGTCTCAAGTCACAATAATCTTGGGGGATGATGAGCCTTATGCTTCACAGGTATGTGCTTAAATATAGTCCAGTAGAAGACACCTAGCACAGTAGGCAGGAAGACCTGAGTTCCAATCCTCAGCATTCTCATTAAGCAAATCAGCTGAAGGAAATCACCCAATCCCTTGAGAATTGTTTTCTCAACTATGAAATGATTTCTAGTAATGGTCATTTTTAGATTTAATATTCAATGGTTTTAGTTGTCTCTATTTCTTTGTATGTCTATGATAATTTTTAAAGTTTATGTTAAACTTACATTAAAGGCTTCCCTGGTGGCGCAGTGGTTAAGAATCCGCCTGCCAATGCAGGAGACACGGGTTCGATCCCTGGTCCGGGAAGATCCCACATGCCGTGGAACAACTAAGCCGGTGCGCCACAGCTACTGAGCCTGCGCTCTAGAGCCCGCAAGCCACAACTACTGAGCCCGCGTGCCACAACTACTGAAGCCCACGTGCCTAGAGCCCGTGCTCCCAACAAGAGAAGCCACCACAATGGGAAGCCTGCGCACCACAACGAAGAGTAGCCCCCGCTCGCCACAACCAGAGAAAAGCCCACGTGCAGCAACAAAGACCCAAAGCAGCCAAAAAAAAAAAACTTATATTAAGAAATTTTCAAAAAATCACATCAGGGTAATAACATGTCCCCTGTGACTCTGTGTTAGAGAATGGAAGTCTGGGATTGCATTAGTGCCCTGGACATCACACATTTTGAATTAAATACTTGGAGTTTGATATTTGGTAGAAATCACCTTTATGCTGCGTTCCATTCCTTCTCCCCACCCCATAATAACATTTTCCTAGTTTAAGAGGAGCCTGTCATAGATTTCAATGGGATAGAGAATAAAGGAGAGGGGATATTTCCCATTACAGAGACATCTGGAAAAATGCCTGGTGGAGTCTTTAGCCACTGCTCTTCCATCCACATGAAAACACTTAAGTGTATGGAGACCAGGAACACCAGTGGTGTCCCAGGAAGTCCGTGCATCCATCATAAGAGGCTTTATACTTTGAAGGCTAAAAGAATCCCTGTACCTTAGGGAAATGGACATCTTTTTGTAGCTGCTATTGTTTAAATATATAAATAACATTTGAAATAACTGAATTAGAAACTGGAAAGGGGGATTGATAAACTGGCTTTGAGAATTTGCTAATAAAAATTATGATGAGAATAGCTGCCATGAATTTAGTAGCTTCCATATGCAGGGTCCAGACTCTTTACAAATGTTATTTAGAAATGTTTAGAAATGTTATTTCAAAAACATTTAGTAACATTTAGAAATGTTACTTCTAATTCTCATTAAAACCCAATAAAATAGAAATCTTGCCCCTATTTTATAGAAGGCGAACCTGAAGCTCAGAGAAGTTCAAAAACTTGCCCAAGTTTACAGAGCTGATAGAAATTAAACCTGTATTTAAACCTGCTTTTTCTGACCCTGGAGTCCGTCCATGGTTTTTCCATTGGTCCACATTGTCTTCTTCCCACAAAATTACAGCTATATTTTATTAAAAATATCTTTGTGGCAGAACCCTAATAATCTAATGTTAATATGATAGATCATCACTTCAACGTTTCTTTACTAGTAAAGATTAGTTTTCCTCAAAATAATAGCAAGTGCGTTTCATTTATTTCTTCACTTATTCAACTAATGGTGACTACACGCTCTGTGCAATGTGCTACTATAGCCATGGTGGGAGTATCAAATAGGAAGTGAGCAGAGCCTAGAGTATTGTAAGAAAATCTAAACATTATTACACCAGTTATAAAGAATAGGTAGGTGACTATATGGAACTTCATAAAAATGAGCAAACAAAAAATCAAAATAGGAATTTAGGGTAAAATGCTCCAATACAGAAGGTGAACACCAGGCTTCTGAGGATGGGTAAATTACTAACATGGACTGACTAAAATAAACCAAATTACTCACTTTTGATTAAAAACTGTGCTGTGAGATAAGAAAAGAGTACTTTGAGAAGAAAATGTTAAGAAGAGACTATCAAAAACACAATAGACAAATTAAAACCACAATGGGAGCAATAATTAGATGACTGGTATATACCTAGGTGTAATGTTAGCTATCCTCTTTCATCAAAAATATTTTTATAGTTATTGCTAATTACTTTCCATGAAAGCTGATGAAGGAGAAATAGAAAAACTAAAAATTATAATTTTCTAGCTTTTTCTATTTGTGTAGATTGAGATGCCAACACCTTTCCTTCTTTGGAGTATTCTAATGGTATGTAGAAATTTTTTATTTTCTGTGCATAAAACACAAATATCAAATCTAAATATTGTATTCGAGAGGTATGAAAAAAATATTTTCTAACAAGAGCCAAATGTTCCTGTGTTATTGGATAGACAAGGGAAATTTTTATAACCAACCACTTCTCTTGACTATCTCTGCACTTTTATTGTGTGAATGCCATTTTTGTAAGTATTAATTGTTATGAATTATAGCAAATGAAATGATTATTTGCAAACTGATAAATGAGTACTTGGGACTTGGTTTAGAGGCCCCAGGCATTCCTCTTGCTGCACACAGCTATGGGTAGAAAGGATATTTCAAAATTTGGAAGATGAAATAGTACCAAAACCTAGAAATTGATTTTAGAAAGCTGTCAGAACCCTGGGGTGCGGGTAGATAAAGGCATCACCTGCATTTTAGGTTACAATGTTCTGACATCTACAAGCATCTGACTTAGCAGACTTTTTTTAAAGTGGTGCTTAAAAGTGTTGGTATGGAACATAAGTAGATAATGCAAATATGTTACTGACCCCTACCAACAGTTGCAATTATGCAAATTTTAAAACCTTCATCTTTTGTAATTAGGTATAGTGGGCTTATGTAGTTAAGTTCTCCACTGGCTAGTTCAAATTCCCTAACCTGCTGAGAGCTTTCCTCCTAAAAATAATGTACTTCAAAGAGACAAAAATATGCATTCTGCAAAGGAATGACAGAGATGTTTATGATGAAAAGGAAAGACATGACATCCTGAATAACTGCTAGTGACAAATTCCTTGTTTGTCATTTAAGAAATGTGCTTTTATGAAGAGCTGAGATTCTTTGACAATAATTTAGCATATTGTTGAATTGGTCATAAGAGTAATGATTTTTTAATTAATATACTCCAACTTGCTAGAAATAAAAAAATTTTGACTTGAGTGCTAGAAGGGAAGAACATAGCCTATAGTAAATTTTACATAGAATTAAAAATTATCCTTATTAGATAGATAATATGCCTTAGTCATTTCCTAATGGAAACTATAAGAATGTCATTATCCATACTACTGAAGACATAGAATGTATAATACCATTACCCGCACATCCCACAACCATGAAAACACGAAGTTTTCAGAATTATACATATATGTTCTATATATGTATATATACATACACACACATTATACATACACTTAAACATATTTTAAAGTTTACATGTAATTAAACATTGTAATATATATTGTGTATGTATATATATATATATAAAACACTAATACTTGTTTCTTTATAAAAAATAAAGACTTCAGAGTCATGTTGGTATGTCTAAGTTTTTAACTAAGCAGTTAAGAATTGAGTAACTTAGAATAGGAGCATTCTACATTTTTTTCAGGGATAGATCTAGTATCTTGGTAGGTTACACTCTAAATAAATTATGTATGCAATCTTTATTTTCTAATTTAATACCAGGCTATGTTTAAGGACATAAAGATCATACCACAAGAGGAAGAGGAACGTACAAAAAGTCAATTCAAGCTTATTTTCCCTTAAATGAATCAGGCATTGAGACAAGGGAAGACAGGAAAGAAACAGCTGCTATGATTTTATAGGAAGAAAAAGTATTCAATGGAAAGCATCCACAGACTTGTAGGCCATGAGACAATTTTGGATGGTAGCTTTAGAAATAGGGCTTGCAGCTTATTGTCTACATGATCTTCCCCAAGCATTTTATCTACTAGCTCCCCAGGGATTAATAGAAGATGATTTAATTTGGCTGGTGATTAAAAACAGTAATCAGTGTTGGTTCAAATAATGAAGGCTAAGATAAAATGAAAGACTTGCTGAAGATAGATTTGATCTGTCCCTATTTCAATTATTTCCAAAACAGTGAATTCACAAAATTTTTCCATTAAAATATCAGTAATTTATACCCATTTAAAAAATAGATGTAAAAAAAATAGAAACTACCCAATGCAAATTAATTGTAGTGTTTTATTAGAATGTGCGTACCCTGGTCATGTACCTTCTTCGGTTACAAATTCTTTAAAACAACATGCTTTGTTTAGTTCTACCCTTAAATTCAGTACAGAATCCATCTGTTCCGAATACTCCTTTCCATGACCCGAATGGATTGACCACATTTTGGTTACAAAATAATACAATAATTTGAGACAGTGCCGGCAGAAAAATTGACTAGTGGACAAGCATTATTTTAAAATATTTGTTTGCTACATATTTCAATACTTCACTAATTGGAAATTAGAGCAAAATCACCTATATTTACTTCTATATGTGGTTTAGCACCAGGAAAATTAGTCTTTGAAAACAAAACAAAACAAACACAAAACAGAAAACCCAGATCATCAACACAAGGTGGCACTATGGACCAGTCTCTTAAGAGTAAGAGTTTGTGTTTAAGCAATTTCTCTCTTATCTCTCCAAGATTGATTTATATAATTCAACCTTTTAATTTTGTATCTAATTTTTCTCTTACAAATCTGGCAATTAAATGGGGAATGGGGCTTTCTTAATTTAAAGAAAAATGCAAATTTGGAGCCTGCGAATGGGTATTTTTATATAGTTATTACAAATTAAACCTCTAGGTATCCCTACTGTCCTGACAACACACACACACACACACACACACACACACACACACACACACGTATATATTCCCCACTTTTCTCCAAAATGTACACCATTCACGTATTCCTCTTACCATCTCGTGAATGGACTCCTTATCTGTACTGATATGACCATCTCCCTATTCTGTTTCACCTAGCATCCGATTTCTTCCTATTTTAGTCCATCATATACACCGTCATAATAATCATTTTACTTAAGGCCATTTTCATGTCACCACTATTTCTATAAAGTATTTTCTATCAATCAACATCTTCCGTGGACATCCCATTATGTATTAGTTTAAATATAAATTCTTAATTTGATATTCAATTCTATCCCCATCTTAATTCAAAGACACTGGTGTATGTATCCACACACACACGCTGCTACACACACATGCTGCTACTTTTTCTCACCTCTCCAGCCAGACAAGTTCCATTATCTATTATTTAAAAATATTATGGGAATTCCTGTCATTTGTAAGGCCCTTTTCTTAATACTTGTGATATCTGTCCCCCTAGAACGATTGTTCATTGGTGTTAATCAATTTCTTTAAATTCCTTCCCAGCGCTCATCATCTTGAATGAGTCTAAATCTGTGTTCCTCCAGCACATAAGCCAACATTTTGTGGCACATTCATAAACATTATTCTTATGTGAAATATTCAGAAAATATTTAATGATAGATTATTATTTACAATGGTCTACAGTTGCTCGGGGGCCTGTTTTTCTTTTTGTAAGAATATTATAGCTTTATTATTTTGTGCTTTCCAATCTTTTCAAGCATATGGTGTAATATATTTAGTTAGTATTTGACACAAGTTCAGAGAATAAATGTGTGAGCCCAATTTTTCTAATAACTTAAAACTGGTAATACTGAAGAATACAGACACACACATGTACGAACATATAATATATATATATATATGAAAAAAATTAATTATGAAATAAGTATATATTAATAAAAGTACACTTACTTAATGTAAGCTTCAAAAGTATATTTAAAGATAGAGTACAAGAGTCAATATTGTTACTTAGTATTTATTGAGGTTCTTAAACATGAGCTGTACTCAACAGAATACAGAATTAGATAAAAATCTAGTGGAGCAAGTTTCCTAATTTCACTTCTGCTGTTCAAACAATGAGAACAGCAGCTAAAGATAATAACAACTTCTAAGTGTTAAATATTTAAGATTATACTCACTCAAATCTTATATATCATAAACTGCATAATTAGCACATATAACCACAAAAAGTTTTAGATATAAACTTTTAAGATTATAAATAGAAAGTCAGATGTCTTTTTGCAGTGTTTCTTTTAAATATTTAATTACAGATATAAGTTAATGCCATGTGCTGAAAACGATATTTTAACTTAGGAACATTTTCTCTCACATTCCATGAAACAATTTTATTTAAATGCTTGTTATGCATCTTCAACATCAATTGCTTTGTTGTCAATTGAGTTGGATCTTTGCCATCTGGAAAAATTTCCTAGAAAGCTTTATCTGTTTGTCCAGGTAGTTTATTTGATACGGAGAGTTTTAGAATCAATATATGATGCTGTTATTGGAGCTTTTATCCCAAGTTATAACCTCCCATTTGTATAACATTAGGAAAGTTTCAGATTTCTGTTCTTGCTGTCATTAGTTTTCTTTATTTTTTTAGTAATGGAGTTTTATAGTATGGGATCTCTGTAACATAATCAGTCACTATCTTGTTTTTTAAAGTGATCTGTAAAAGATTTATGTAAAATGGCATCTAACACAATTGGGAGGTTTTAATCCCAAAGATAATAAGTAAACCTATGTATAACCCCTTAAAAAATAGTCTAGAGATTATAGGTAAGCTCTTTAATCATCCAAAACTAACACTAATAATGAAATAACTCAATTATAAGGTATGTTCTCTCTTTTAAAGGAAAAATTGGGGGAAAAACTTTTTGTTTTTGGACACATATGATCTTATTCAACCAGTTTCTCAATTGTATACAGATAATACATTCCAAAACAAATAGCATGCAACTTATGTTGGCTGAGAATGGAGTTCAGCTTAATATAATATTATATATACATACACTATTATTATAGTGTATATGTATTATGTATATAACATATAATACATATAATACATAGTGCATGTATAGTATACTATATATATACACTTATGTATATAGTGTGTATACACTATTCATTTTCAACAACTTGGAAATATGAAAATAGGAGGGGCGATATATGTAAACTGAGAAGTAGCTGCTTCTTGAGCAGAGTCAGTGCAGCATAGCGGTTCTGTGCACTTACTCTGGAATCATCCTGCCTGGATTTGAATATCACCTATACCATTTACTGCTGTGTGGTCTTGGGCAAATTGTTATCTGCTCTGTGCATCAGTAGTAATACCAATGCCTACCTGATAGAGTTACTTAGAAGATTACATAAATTAATGTCATAAAGTACCTAGCTAGTGGCCGGTGCCTGTTTATAGTGAGGGCTACAAAACTGTGTGTTAAAAACAAAAACAAAAGAAGACTAATTAAATGAGCAATGCAATTATCTTTTGTGTCTGCACATGCTTTTTTTTTTTCTTTTTAAATTCTGTATAGTAGAAAAGATGTCTATTTTTGGAGACTTTTGGAGAGTGGCCCTCTTTAATCTCATATGCACTGTATCTCATCACTTTGTGTATTGTAGGTCTTGCCTTCTTTTCATGTCTTAATTTCTAAGACTTTTGCCCTTTTTATGTGGCCACCTTTCTAATGTGACTTTATGCTGACTTTGCTGTTGGGGGCATTTTATGTTTTCCTGTTTCTACATTTAATTCTAAGTTGCAAATTTTTCAATTTAAATCTTAATATGCAATTTTATTGAAATAGTGGATCACGGGGGCATGTTTTATACTCTTTTAAGAAGTTAGTAAATATTAATTTAAATATTTTAAAATCAATTTAAAGCATAATTCTGACTCTGTTCTACTTAATCATTGACAAAATATTTTCAAATTCTACTTAAACTAAATTCATTTTAAGGAAATTTTTAAATATGAAAAAATCAAATTCACCTTTCTCAGGCTCAAGGTAATTTTAAACATTTTCTAAAAATATAATATATTTTGGCATGAAATTCCCACTGAGAATCCCTCATGCTCTAGTACATTCTAAAACTCATCCAAATTATTTTCCAAATAGTTAAAATGGTAGAACAGGTTTGAGCTGAAGAGAAAAAAATATCTTAGAGCTATAAAAGTGGTTCAACACATCCTTGTTAAAATAAATTCAGCATATAGCATATAAAGAATAAATTCAGCATTCTTTTCTTGATGTAACAAAAACATGAAGGGTTTTTTTGTCTGTATTATAATTACTAATGTCCTGTTTAAACAAACATCTAATCAGGACAATATGTACTTTAGACACTCAGATAAAATAGATCACCTTTGCTTAGTTTCATTATGATCTAGCATACTTTCTAACTAGCTGCTGAAAGCACTCCACAATAACTCTATCTTGGCTATTTCCTAGTTGTTCCTTTGTTCATAGTGTTGTCTGGATTCCACAGATTTTAAAAAACAATGGCACTTTTGGTTTATTATCTGCCAACAAACATGCCTGTCAAACAACTAGGGAAACCAGTGACATTCTTCTCTGACATGCTTAGATTCAAATTGTTTGATATGGCTTATAACAAAGTCACTAAATATTCAATGTTGGATTACATTTGTAAATGGGCTATTAAAGTGACAGGAACATTCAATAAACAAAACCAGTGAGTTAGGGATATCCAGTCTTCCAGTTCTTTTTCAAGAAACTCAAAGTGTTTACTTTGTCTCTTATTACTTAGATGCTAAGAACTTTCTTTTATTTTACCCTTTGGTGCAGGGTAAGTAGCCAGAATCCTGGAGCAAGAGAATCGCATCAGACAATAGACTGTTTTTCACCTGAGGTCAATTGGCCCTTTCAAGGCGCTAAGGCCACTAAAGTGGCCTATACCATATAAAGCTGCTGAAAGGGAACTAGAGTGACAGCAATGTGTCCTGAGTCCACAGTAATGCAACTGATTGGCTGCCTTTACTGCTTTGGCCTATCCTTCTAGGCCCTGTCCTCACATGGGCCAATTTACCCAGAGGGATGGATAGATGTCTAGCTAACAACTGTTCTTGTATCTGAGTTATCATAATTAAACCCTTAATGGCAATCATGAAAATCTCCTTTCACTGCTTAGGTAATTGCAGACACAAAGAATAAAAGCTTAACTATAATTGTAGGCCTTGTTGCCAGCTGAATATTGAAATGTGTTAGTATTGTGATTAATTAATGTCCCAATGTGGCTTGTAGCCAATGCTTAATGTACACTTTAGAAAACCATAACAAAAAGCATAAACAAAGCTTAATTCTCTAATAGGATTTTAATTCTGCTTGCATTGAGAATATATAAGCTTTGCCATTTGGAACTTAAGCCAGGACATAGAGTAGATTCCTATAGAAACTAAGTTTGAACTGAAGATAATGTGATAAAGCTTACCCACCAGGAAATAAAATCATCTGTTTCTATATCCCGGCTCTTGCCTTTGGCAAGTAACTTTTATCAGAGTCCATTTTGTTACCTGTTAGGTATGTATCAATCAACTATTCCTGCTTAAGAAAACATCTCATAACTCAGTGGCCTAAAACAGCCATCATTTATTCTTGTCCCTGCATCTGCCAAGTAATAGTGCCACCTCCCTCTGCCAACAATTCACTTTGAGAGTGGAGTAGAGGTCATGGCACAGGGGTCATGGCAAGCAAAGGAGAGCTAGAGGTTTCCAGATTCTAGGACTGTGATACTTGAACAATTAAATGTGGAATGAAGTCATAGGAAAGTGGAGAGATGGAACTGTATCATTGCCGTACTCTTTTCTGTTCTAATATTATATTAGAAGTGAATTGAGCTGAGGAAGAGGTGATAGTAACAGACAATTTTAACAAACACTACATTTTTATCCTTTTTGTTAAGTAATTTGTAGGCTTGTGGCAGAGCTACAGGGTTCTTCTTCCTGGGAATACATCTAGAATACATTCCCCAGCATCTATTGCAGTTGTTGCAGTGGTATAATGGATTTCTGGCCAATGGATTGTGAGCAGAGGAGATATATATAATTTCTGGGACCAAGGCAATTAAAAATGTGTTTACTTTCTACTCACTCTCTTTCCCATCTAGCCATTTAATACAGAAAAGAACAAAGTCCTAGAAAATGGTTGAGCCACATAAGCCTTCTATTTCTGTGAAGCAGACCTCTACTGCCAACCATATTGGATTATGATGTTTGAAAACTAAACCTTTAGTGTTTAAGCTACTAAGAATTTGAAATTGTTATTGCCATTAACATATGCTGACCAAAAGAGAAGATAATGCCGAGAGTGGGATGTTAATATAAAATATCCAAAAATATTCAGCAATAGGCTTAGTGAGTGGGCCATGTGTAATGAAGAACCAATCAATATTGGAGGCCAATACTGGAGAGACTTGATATTCCCTGGCAAAATATTTGGTAAAACTGCCGGCATGATACTTTGGAAGGCAGACCTTGTGCCATTGAGTAGACAGCTCTAGGAAAATTGGAAGGAAGCACTATATTAGCGTGTATTAGATGACTATTGGTGACTTTGGCAAGGTATTAAGTGAAATGGATTAGCTATAGAGAATAATTGGTGAACAGTAACAAAACTGAGCTAAGAAGATCAGAACTTTTGGACCTTGATTCTAGGCAGCCAATAATAAGATATAGTATGGAAAAAGATTGAATAATGAAGATTTAGAGGTATTAACAGTTGAAGACAGCAATTCAGCCATGTGGTAAAGATAACAGTTTGATTCTAGATGGCCTCAAGTTAGCACTGCTGAGGCAGAGAAGCAGGAGGGGAAAAAAGCAAGAAATAAATCAGGCTTAAGAACTGTCTAGGAAGGAATATAGTTACTGGCACATGGATTTAATTAGAAGTCAATGAGTCTTAGTCCTACCATGGTTTTGTGAAAACTCTCTCAAACAACAACAATAACAAAACCATGAGCCCAGGCTAAACAGAGCCTTGGATTGTTCAAGCTGTGAAACAAATTGTGGGCACCCAAGCTCACCTCATTAGAAACAGTCTGCAAAAACTGCACAGTCTCCAAGGAGGACACACTCCCCAGTGTCCACTTCATATGTAATATGGAGAATAACTGATGAAGAACAAACTTCCAGAGGTAAGGGAGAAGGGACACCAATAACATCTCATTCAGAGATGAGCCAAACTACAGCACTAACTTCTCAGTTGCTAGGGTAGGTAACATTAAGCATGTCTGCCCATTGGGTATGGAAGCAGGAAACTTATCTGTTAAGTACATGTGTCCACAGACCAATGAGGAGCCACAAGTGGACTGATGGAGAGTGCTATCCAGCATGTGGATAGCTTAGGCTTAGCATTGGATGTGAAGACTGGATTCAGTGTTCAATCCTGGAAGAGGGATGAATTTGCTCTGTATGTTGAGAAAAAGAGATAATTAACTGACTCTGGCAGAGGTTACTAGTTCTCATCACTAAATGTGTTTGTTCTCTCCTTCTTGGCACCTCACTGGACTCAATTTTCCAGATTCCTCTGCAGTTATGTAGAACCATACAACTGAAAAGAAAGAGGAGAAGTGATATGTCATCCCTGGGTTTAGGTGGTAGAGTGAATATGTCTTCTCCTACATCTTTTTCTCATCCATACTATTAAATGCAGAGAAAAATGAGGACCTAGGAGATGTTGGATCCACAGAGGTAAGGATCCTGAGCCTCTCAATGATGGCAAGGAACAAATCCACATTGAACGATGACATGGAGAGCAAAAAATTTTAACTGTATTAAGACACCGAGAATCTGGTTTCTTTTGTTACAGTGGCTTGAACACCTTGCTTTCGTATTTATAAAGCATTATTTTTATATTTTAGGTTGATATCTTTAAAATTATAAATGTGCTTTAAATATTGGATGTCATTTTATTACATTAAATACATTTTGTAGCATCTTACTAGTTACGTTTATTTTGCAACATTTTTTTTTTTTTGGTTATTTACAACTTCCTTCCCATCAGATTAATTTCTGTATACTGGAATTCTATGTAAGATATCATAGGAACAGTGGGGTTATGTTATTAAATACCAAGCTAATCAAAGCCAGGATGCTAGTTTGATATGTATACTGCACTGTGCCATTCCACTTAAAATTAGGTAATCTATTTGTATGGTAAGCATAATTTTCTAATGCATAGTAATTTCTATCCATTTCTGTGGAATACATCTTTACCTAGAAAGGGAGTGTTAAAATTGGAGGAAGAGTGGTTGTTGAACTAAGATGGTATTGCTAAGTAGCCAGTGGGCACAAAAGAATTATTTTTAATAACATCAGATGTTCATTGCATTCACAATTTCGAATGGAACTCACTGACCATTCTAATGCCATATCTAGTACAACCTCTTCATTATTCAAATAAAGAAACTGAGCCATAGAGCTGTGAATTAATTTTCCCAGTTTCACAAAGGTAGAAAATCGAGGGACAGGCCCAGGAACCAGATCTCCTAATGCCTAACCCACTATTCTTTCCACTGTAACAAACTTCAATCTACTATACATTATACATCACAGGAACACAGATTTTGGCTTTTGTGAGTTATGCTACCTATTGAAAGATATTATTATAATATTCTTCTAAAAGTAATGTATATATTTAATAAGAATCCAATAAAAATTC
Organism: Tursiops truncatus; assembly: GCF_011762595.2. Taxonomy (NCBI): domain Eukaryota; kingdom Metazoa; phylum Chordata; class Mammalia; order Artiodactyla; family Delphinidae; genus Tursiops; species Tursiops truncatus. The sequence goes on along the minus strand of NC_047040.1, from coordinate 68,416,521 downwards.
CAAAGGGATGATTTTAGAACCTGATATATTTTATTAGAAAGATTAAATAAACATTAATAGTTAAGAAAATGGTAAAAAAGAAAATTAATGATAGGGTATTTGCCATACAAGATTTTAAACTTTACTATAAAATTACACAATTAAAACAGTGTGATAATAATATTAGAATAAATATCAGATTAATAAGATAGAATAAAATAGTCTAGAAACAGACTCTGCAAAGGAGTTGATATATTACAAGAGATGGTATTATAAATCAGATGAAATAAACAGTCTGTGACTATCATCCACTTTTCATAAGCAAGTCTGACCAAGATCTAGATGCTGCTTTTCTAACGAACAGACTGCATTGGGGGAGGAGAAAACCTCTATAAAAGCTAATGTTCAAAGCTCTTTGTTTAAAGGTATTGCAGGTTACTCTCTTTGATTCTGTGAAAGGCTAGAGAAAACTTTGGTTTCACTCAAAAGTTCAGAATTTTCATGAAATGTTACCACAGACCCCTAAGTTCAGAAAACCTCCTCCCCACTTCCAAAAAATCGCTAAGAAATAAAAAAACAATAAGACCTATTTATTAATCCCTCTATAAGCATTCAGAAACTTCTCTCTCACAGCAAGGACAATAGCTCAGAGAAAGGATTCCTCCCTAATTTGCATAAATCCTAGGACAATTAGATATACTAAGCTTATAAGGAAAAGAACAAAAACCAGAGCAGAAATATCAATAGCTTTTAGAACATAATCATCAATCTTCTATTTATTAAAATAACATAAAAGCAAACAATCTGGAAAAATATTTACCGATATTTTTATTTAATATGCAAAATAAAGGGTTATATGAAAAAACTTCATATAAAACCAACAAGAAAAACGCAAAGCCAATAGGTGAGTAGAGAAAGGATGTGAACAAGAAATTCACAAATGAGTAAATGTAAAGGTTCTGATATGTTATAGAATAGAATGTAAATATTTACAAGATTAATAACATAATATTTAAAATATGTATTGCAAGTTTTTAAAACATTGAAACATTTGACCCATTAATCTCCTTTTGGACTCTAACTCAAAGTGAAATTTTTTTAAAGAAAAAAAGATTTACACACCTCACAGCATTATTGGTAAAACTGACATTTTAAATTACTCAGATAGAAATCAACCTGAATTAACCAATGTTGGAGAAATGTTAAATAAATTGCAATGGAATATTATGTAACTCTTAAAATGAGAATTGGAAAGAGTTTTTGATAATTTTTATTCGGTTAAGTAGTATGGAAAATATGGAAATATTCATAAAATAATAGCACAGGCAAGAATGGAAAAATTATGTATCAATATCTCAATTCTGTAAAAGGATATATTCATAAAAAAGACTTAGAAGAAAATATCTGCCAAATAGAAAAGAGTCAATCATGCTAAACACTAATTATGAGTGAGTGGCAATTTCTTTTTTATACTGCTCCAGATTTTCAAAATGTACATTTATTATTTCAACAATCAGAAAAATTTAATATTCTTGCTTTCCCCCACACAACTCTACACGTAAATATTATCAGAGTTAAAAGCTACTGGATTAAATAAAGATTGCTTGTAACTATATTCTACTGACCATCCTATTTTCAGAGTTATTAAGGAGGTATCACAAAATTTTACAAATGAGTTTCTACTTTCACATTACTAAAAAATCTCCTTTAGATGTAACCAATAGTTGCTTTTAAATTAAAATCCTTTCCTCTTTTTTTTTTGTAGTTGTACTCTGATTAAAAGTGTTAATTACCATCCTCCTTACTGAAATACAATGTTTGAATATTTTACTTTTTGTGTCAAACTGTATATCTCAGAATACTCAGTATTTCAATATCCTGTGACAAGCAGTATTTAAATCCACTTATAGCCATACAAGGGGTATGAAACATGTGTTTATCCAATGCCTATTGCTTCCTTCAGTCTTTGTCACATTGTTTCAAAGAGGTTAAAACAACTATATTCACATCTTATTCTTACTGCTCTTCCAATATTCTCTGTTCAGAAAATTTATGTACAAAACCTCTAAACTGCACTGACAATCCACAAAGGAAATCTCCTTCTACTACAGACAACCAGAGGCTGGGTTGGAAGAGACAGAAAGAAATTTTTCCCACTGGTATTTACAGAAATTTTAATAACCAATATACCTTTAGTACTATTTCTAAGACCTCTTGCATGACACTGGAAGCAATAAAAATTCTGAAATTTAGAATAATTCACAGCTAAGTACAATCTCAAGGACGACAGCTATCTTTTATAAGACAATGTGCTTATTAAGATCATTTATATAAACTGAAGTTTTAAAAACTGCATACCACAGAAAAAATAATTTAGTGAGATATTATCTGTTGATCTAATGGAATGAAAAGGTGTTAGTTACCTCTTGCTAGGTTAAATAGAGGTAATATTTGTTCTTAACTGCAAGACTTCACACAGCTTTTAATAAGCTAATGTACATCCTAAATCTTTTCCAGACTTAACACATTACCCTCATTCTAAACCCTCATTATTAAGAATCGCCTCAATATGTGTCCCTCAGGAAACAGCTGGGAAATACCTATCCTGAAGATTCTTTTACTACTACTTTTAATGTAAAAGTTTTTTTGCCAAATCTATAACTTTTCTCAGTAATATGACTGCGAGTAATCTAAGCTAGAGATCATCTACACCCCTTCCCCTGCACCAAAAGTGACTATGAATATTGTGCCAGTTTTTCCTGTCTCCTAAGAATAGCCATACACTCTGGCCATGGTTTATTGAGAAGATAAATGGGGAAATGTGGAAGAGCAAAACAGATGACTAACTTGGTTCATGGTGATGGAAACAACTTTCAGAATATACCAACAACCACATAGCCAGGTCCCATGGAGAACTGAATGATCACTTAGAGTAAAAACAACTCTAGAGAAACAAGCTGTTCTCTCAGCAGAAGTCACCCTCTCCTCCCTGCTTTAGTGTTGCACATGATGCCAACTCACTCATTCTCTCTCTCTGCACATCTACAGCTCCTGCTGTCACTTGCAAGCTGACCCTCATTATTCTCTTCTCTATTGAGGCTTTTTCTTAACCCTGAGTCCTACATCCCCATAGTTTCTGCTTACTGCTTCTTTTCTGTGTATCTCTCAGCAACTTTACCCCCCTATTGTCTTCAGCCTTTCTTTGAATGTCCCATTCAAACTTCACAAAAGAGATGAAAATCTGATTGGGTCTGTCAGTCTCATCCATTTTAAGGCAACCCAGTTGGTAAAAGTGCTCTCGCCAGGACAATGTACACTCTGCTGACCAGACTCTGTGTGGGTGCCTTTGTGTCCAGCACACACTCCGGGACCAATTGTATATGGTAAAAGTGGTGATGTCACCTGCATAAGGAACCCTTCTGAGGGAACGAAGGAGTAGCAGGGACCTTGGAATCTCCAAGGAAAACCATGAAACTGACAGACGGCTTAGGGTGCCCCCTTTGAGTATTGTTTACATCTTCTTTTGTATTGCATTTAGTATATCCTTATACTAATGAAAAACTTTATATTTTTCATTTGTACATCCTTATGAGGAATTAGAAAGTGTTCCTGCTTAAATTTTTACAGAGTATTGATAATGCCTAAGGGAAGAATAACCATAGTAGATGGAATATTCTTTGAAACTTCAGTAAAAAATGTAAAACTAATTTGAGACATCTGCTGTAAAAGAAATTAAATGTGTCTCCAAGGTAGATCCAGTTTAGTGAAAAAATGTGAGCCATGAAACTGGATGATCAACCAGTTGCTTTAAATAATGCATTGATTTGGTATTATTAATAAGGCAGGAGGTGTTATACCTCTAGTAGTGTTTTTACTGTTGTGAATTGGAGATGTAGAAAGCCAGGTCTGGGACACAAGAAGATCATTTCTTTCCTGAATCCTTACAGAAGAGTAGACCAGAGATGTTGAGGCTGAGAAGATGCATTACCCTCCCACGCAGGACATCAAAAAGGCATACGCACTGAAATGGGTTGGAAGCCATCTAAGGCCAAGAAAATGACAAGCAGGGAATGTAAAGAGCCTTGTGCTCTGTCATCAATAGTTTGAATGCTCAAGAGAGGTCAAGATCCATAAAATTAGCCCCTTCTTCTGTCACACAAAAATTGAAAGTCTGGTTTAAATTGTGCTTTTATAATAGCACTATAAAGTAAGGTCATTCTTCCATGTATGCCAATAAGTACATTCTCATCTGCAGCAATTTGTGCTATGGTAAGCCATAAAAGCAAAAGAAAGAGCACTTGGTCATATATATTCTTAGGGAACCCGAGTGCCCAGAATCAATGAAACGGGAAAGTCACTGAGTGAGCAAGAACATGTCCTGAAAAAGTGGTCGTGGCATTGGAATCCTGTTAACTGAGTTACCTCTCTGGCTCAACTTGCACCATTGGCAGTGACATTTCCTCTCAGGGTGCTGGTGATCGATAATGTGACTGACAGTGGTCAGCAAAGGGAGTGTTTCTCTCCTAGTGGCATTAGAGTTGCCTCTGGGGTATTAGTGCTTACATGCTCTGTTTCTCTGAAGCCTGGCAATTCTACACGGTCTCTGCCCTGAACTTAGTCTGTGCACTGTACAGACCCTGATGTGAATTTTAAAAGGTAAGGAGTCATATCAGTCTACCATTGTCACCAAATTAGATCAAATCGATATTCATGGAAAATGAAAAAATGATAATGCAACTCTAAGTAATTAAAATTCCAAATGCAACTACCCTAGTTATCTAAATTTGGTAATTTATTTATATATCAACCAATGAAGGAATGTACTTGGATATATTCCAAAACACATAATGCTTCTGGATATCAGGCTTATATGGAATTATTCTATATTTATGACAAATCTGACAGACTTTCAGTGCCTAAATTAACTAGCATGTTTTCAGATGCCAAGATTTCTTACACATAAACCTAGAAAGAAATATACAAAATATTCTTTCAAGGGCTTAGAAGGAGCTTTCCACAAATTTATTTAAGACATAGTCTTTGATTATTTCTTTAACTCAAGACAACTTATCTGAAATAGCTTCCACATGAGGCATATCTAAGAGACATTTTAGAAGCATAACAAGTTATTACTCTCATTACATTTCGTCATATTGGAGTCATATTGGAGTGAAGTTCGTAAAGGAAGCAAAAAGGTGACATTTTCAAATTGTTTTCCAGATGACTCTTTATAAAATGAGTTGGCAGCTTTAGCATAATTCAAGCTCAACAGGTATGAAGAACACAAAATAATCCAAAACAAGCAGCATTGTTCCCTGGGATAACAGTCTTTAAAGAAAGTCAAAGCAGTTCTGAGTGAATTGTAAAGAAAAAAAATTCCTTCCAGTGATCAGAACACAGAAGGTTGTGGTTCACTGGCTCTGTCTCAAAGGACTCAGGAAACTGGGACGGGCAACCACTTTCCACACTCCACAGGCCACATGGAAGCTTGGTGAATGAAGAAAAATCCCCAGGGCTAGTGACTGGTCAATTACGAATTGCAATTCAACTGTCTCTACAGTTGCCAGAGAAACCAACTTGGGAATTGTAGTACCTTTTGAGACATGACTAAAGAATGGCCATGGCTGGTTAGAATACAGTGCTAAGAACAGTGTTTGATCCATGTGCTGAACAGTACAATACAGGCAATTCCTTGCACTTACCAACTGCTTTATTAGTAAAACGGGGAGCAAAAAAAATGTGGGTATATCAACATACCACTGCTTCCTAGTCCAGAACTGACTGCATCTGGTGTTAAACTGAAAAACTGATACTTCAGACACATGAATCTGCCACATTTCAAGCATATGACATCTACTGAGAACAAAAATGCAAAAACAAAACAATTCCATATAGTTGGTAAATACCTTGACAAATATGAAGACTTTCAATCATGTCAAACTATTTTTAAAATGTCCACTTCGTCATTCCTCTCCGGATACTTAACGCTTCCTACCGCAAGAAAAGAATAAATACAGGAGAGAAATCAATACTCTGTACATCCAAACTGTTCAAGCCTGCCACTGCAATCAAACTTTCTTCTTTTCTCTGCAAAGAGCTCAGAGGTAGTTTCTCAGTTCAAGGATGAAACATTCTCACTGCTCCTTCTCTAAATATAAATATAGATAACAGAAACATTAATTTCCTGAGAATTTAGCTGAAGAATTGTTTTTAGTTGTGTTCTCAGCAGTGGTTTCTCTAGCTAGATGGAATGATTCTTTTATAAATGACCTTGTCTTTAAAGCCCCTAATAATTGGTAACTTTTTAATACTTAGTAATTGGTAGAGAAGGCCTTTCTCATAATTTAGTGAGAAGTAACAATGTACAGTTTTTTAAAAGGATTATTTTCCTTGAACTCTAATACCTATGAAAGCCGTTAAATTAGCAGCCCTAGAGGCTGGAAACTTCCACTTAGCCTCGAAACCTGTAGAGCAGGAAAAGCTTTTTTAGAAGCTCTGGAAATGACAATGAGAAACTGTAATCTCCAATGCCAACTGATATAGGCAAGAGGGTTTTAACAGATCCAGTTCAGGCAATAATTTGGGGTTTGGACAGGAATATACCAGTCCAGAACAAGGGCCATCCATTAACTAATTTCCAAGAGTCTATCTAATTATCATCTGGTACCAAGTAATCTTCTGAATAGAATAGGGGTCTCCTCCTCCAACCCACTTCCCAAGTCACTGATGTTTTCCACATTCCTTGCCTCTCCTACACTTTAAAAAGATTTCATTAAAATCAAGCTGGGTTCTTTTTCTCTCTTTGATGATCAGTGCTTCTTAGCATATCGTATTCAGGGCCTTTATCCTCAGACAGCCTTGCAGTCGTTGGACGGTTCCCTCCCAGAACGCACATGAATTCGATGGCTGGCTCCAGAAGGCTGGAACTTCTGAAGACAATATTCATGGTTGGATGGCCTGAAACTGTTAGTCTTTGAAAATAATTTCTTAATATTTATTGATTTCTAACAATGCCAAAAGGGGAAGCTAGAAATATCAGTAATTTGATTTTTGATGGGAAAAAAACATGAAGGCAATGTCTAAAGACTCATATTGTCAGTTTCTGCTATCAATAACTGAGAGAATTTTTCTTTGGCTAATTTAAAGTATGTCACTATTTTTTTCTGAATATTTATTATTCTGAAGAAATGGCTCATGAAATTATATTTTAGCAAACTAATTAATATAAGGGGAAAACAACTGTTTGCATTATTAGCTATATTCAGTAACCCCTTGATTCTGCTTCTGGGGTTATACATGGTATATAAAATTTGGAGGTCATAAGAGATAATACATAGTTTATTATTCATGAAAAATATAATACAATATGCTTGCTATTGCCTTCACTGAGTTAAAGGTTTGAATGTTTTAATTTTCCTTTAAAATATTCTTCACTGAAAACTATCCTGTGAGAAAAGAATGTGGAGATTTGTTACTTAATTAAACCTTTTTTAATGGGTCCGTTGTATGACTCTACACAGTCGGATTTCTCTCAGAAAATCAAATGCAATTGAGGAAAACCTGTTGAATTGATTTACTATGTTGTTCAAAGTCTTATATGCATATTGCAGGGAGAATGATGATGATAATAATTATAAGTAGGACCTAGACAAGAACCTGTGGTTCAATAAACATTTAATCATAAATATTGAAAGGGCACACAAATATTAAGATCTAAGATGGTCATCCTTCCCCTAGTGTGACAGTTACTGAAAAGAAACCTCCCCTTTCTTCCCCTATTTCTATTCAGGCTTATGGTCTATATTTAAAATCTCAGAATCTTAATTTTCTTATGACAAGAGCATAAAATGGGTTCTGGTAAGTGATAGAAAGTATGGCTGGAGAAGCAGACAAGATGTAGTATACTGGGTTAAGGAATTCATGTTACATCTGATTAGCAGTCATAAAAATACTGTGCAAGGAAGTTACATATCCATATTTTTGCTTTAGAAATATAATTTTTGAATCAACATGGAAGGTTGATTAGAATGAGAGGCAATAGGAGGTAGAGATCATCCTACTATAGAAGATAATAATCTAAATCAAAGATTGTAGATTTATAATAATTATATTCTAAACTAATCAAAGCAAGAGATGATGAAGGCCTGTGATAAAGAATCAGGTATGGAGAGAAAGTGTTTAGAGATATTTGAGAAGAGTCACCAGTCTTGATGATCCAGTAGATATGGGGTTGGAGTAAAAAGATGACTCAAGGTTAAGCTCAGGTTTTGACTTGAGTGACTAGATGGATGAGCCATGGAACATAGTGAGAGAAGCAGCAAGAGGGGCAGACTTGGTTGAGGGAAGATGATAAGCACGGGAGGTTATGGAGGTTTCAGTGTGAGATACTGGTGGGATATCCAGATGACAGCCAATAAAATACATTGAATAAAACTTTCCTTCTTCATTAGAGAATGAACACATTATTAGGGAGTGCTTTATTGAAATATCTCCCAATGAGAGTTCAATTTTCCTCCAGCTCAGTGCTGGCACAATAGTAAGATCTAAATAAGTGTGTATTGGATTTGGAAAATGAATGAATGCATAAAGGAATGAATACATTTACTTTGGCATCTCCCACATGGATTGCAATTATTTATGCATGTCTGTATCTCCAACTAGCTGTGAATTACTTGAGAAGCTATCCTTATTCCAGAACTTAGCAAGTGACCAGTGGATAGAATATATTCAATTAGTGCTTATTTGTTGACAGTATGAATTAGTGAATTACTGGAGGAGTTAATCAGCCAGTTTGTCTCAGAGTTTACTATTTTGTGGGGGAGTACGCAAGAACACTTGGGGAAGACAGTATTTCTTTGCAGTCTCTGGGGTACTTTATTAGTCTGCTAAGGCTGCCATAACAAAGAACCACAGAATGGGTGGCTTAAGCAACAGAAATTTATTTTCACACAGTAATAGAGGCTAGATGTGTGAGATCAAGATATGGACAGGGTTTCTCCTGAGGCTTTTATCTTTTGCTTGTAGATGACTGTCTTCTCCTGGGTTTTCACATGATCTTCCCTCTGTATGTGTCTTTGTTTAAATTTCCTCTTTTCATAAGAACACCAGTTATATTGGATTAAGGTCCATCCTAATGACCACATTTTAAACTAATTACCTTTTTAAGACCCTATCTCCAAATACAGTCACATTCTGAGGTAGTGGGGGGTTAGGACTTCAACATAAGGATTTTGGAAAGACACAATTCTGTCCCTAACAGGTGACATTTGGAATTCCTGGAGTCTATATGGCCTTCAAGCAATTTAAAGACATCTTGGGTTCCAGACTCCATCAGACATTATCAAATAATCTGACTTGTAATCACCTTAATGTTTATAGCCTTAAATTTCCCTAGTTCCTTGGTATTCTATCAGGAACCTTGGTGTATCATTCAATTGGGGAATATAATATAGTTCATTACAATTACCACATGAATTTCTAAACACTTTTCTAAGTAAAAATTCAAAGTACCTAAAGATGCAAAATGCGTACTGTGAGGAATGTATATTCTAATATTTTGGAGAATCAAAAATATGAGAATAGTCCAGATTCTTCAAAGAATCAATACAATTATAAGACCTGTTTTCTGTATTTCAATAAGGAAATAACTCATATTTTTAAAAACAGTAAATATGGAGTAATTAAAAATACTTCTATTTTTACAGTATTTTCATGTTAATGATGAAACAGTGTAGGACCGAGTGTTTATTCAGAAGAACTTGTGCCATTTTTTTAACATAGACCTCAGGGCAGATGTTTTTAGTTAAGTTGAAGTTTTAGATGAGGAGCTATTGTACTGTTTCTGAGACAAAGGTGAGACAGGATGGGAAGAGAAAAATCAGCCTCCATGTAAAGCAACGTGTTTTTAAAGTAAATTTTTTTTGTAAGGTAGACAATTTTTTTTCTCTCAGTCTACATTTTTTTTTTTTTAACTTTTCAGGAAAACCTTCTCTGATTGAAACTGATGATTCTATGGGACTTCTGGTAAAATAACTAATTTATGCTGTGTGGAGTTTTATGGGGTTCCTTGGCTTGTCCCTTGAGACAGAGCTGGGAAGTAGGGACAGCTACTCCAAAAAGCCTACAGAATCAGGCCAGCCATTGCTGGTGCCCTTTCTACCTGCTGTTCTGGACACCAGATGCTTCTCTCTGCTGCTGTGACAGTTGGGAAGGCAGTGTGTCTTGATTCTTTTCATCATCCTGCTGGGCCTGTTCCTGAACTTTTGACAGTAGCTGCTGCTTAATGACACAAGCTGTTGCTCGTGTTAAATGATCTATGAATCTATGATCAAACACTGTGGTCTGGAGAAAGTGGGTGTAGAGTTAAACCTGGCCCGACCATTTAATAAGATGAATTGTGAAAATGTTGTAAGGAAGACCAAATACAAACAAGGCTTAACAGGGATGGTCATCAGAATATAAAGACTTCCTTATTACAACATGGGAATGACCTGGCTGATGTTTTCAAATTCAGCAGTGAGTTGCATTTTTGATTGAGTCTCCGAAGTCAGAGGGACTTCCCAATGAGTCCACTTTCCTAGCAGCTACATGCTAGTTATCTGCCTCTTTGCATGCAGGTCCCTATGATCTATGTTGGGCAAAGCAGAGATTATTCCCTGCTTTATAAAAATGAGTTATTAACAAGGTTTTATGTTGTACTGTTTTTTAAAGATTTCAAAAAAACCATTGCAAAGAGCTGTGTGAATATGGAAAATGTAAATATTAGAGGAGAAAATCACCAGTTATTATTAAACTATAAAATCAATGATCGAATCTGCACACTGAAGAGACGTAAATGAACCTCAAGACTTTTTCCCTCTGTTTCAATTAAGACTGGACTTTATAGAGCCAGATAAGGTCTAAGATAAACAGAAATAAATTCGTGCTTTGTAAAACTCGATCAGAGCCTTGGTGCCCAATCTGCATTCTGCCGGTGCACCCAGCAGACTGAATTCCTAATAGACAGTTAATATGGACAGGGAGTGGCAATGTGACCCTCAATGTCGAACAGCCTACAAGTTGACTTGAGTCATATTAGACCAGATCTACTCTAACAAATGGCAGTTAACCTGCAAGAGAAATGTATTAGCTTGAAGAAGTTACCTAAGTCTGAAACTAATTTTTGTTTTGTGTTGTTTGGTTAGAGGAGTGCTGAAGGCTGGATTTTAGACAGTGTCAAAGAGACAGAGAAAATGAGAGGCTAGAAAATAAATTCCTCCTAACCGATTCCACAGCCAGTTGCTGGACAAGCAAGACCATTTCCATAAAATTTAAATGAGACATTTAAACTGGCTCACTGTATAAATTACACACATATTCTCTTATCTGACATACATGCTGATTTAGATCTGTCTTGCTGCTACATGGAGTGTAGTTTATGTAAAATGGGTAAGGATTGAAAAAAAATTTAGGTTGGCCCAATGAGCAGGTTAAACTAGAATAAGAGGAGAGAATACTTCTCCCAAAGCTTACGTTATTCGTAAAATTAGATGCAAAAGTCTTACATTAATGAAAAATTAAGTTTGAGCTCTTCATTACAGAGATACAAGGAATTTGCAAGTTACAGTAGGATAAGTCCTTAATAAGAAAAACTCTGGGTTCCAAGAGCTCATATTGCTTCATTTGAGGAAATAGAAAAGAATCATCAGCAACTAAGGACAAAATGGAACCCAAGAAATTAGAGATTAAATTTCATGACTCTCCTGAGCCCCACATGTTTCCTCTGCTGAGAAGTGGAACACTGTCCACAATACAAGGTATGAACAGTGAAGGGAGTAGGCTCACCCAATCTGTCATATCCCTCCTTGGGCTTCCTGCCTTCCCCAAATACATGGAGGGGAACATACATATATGTTTAATATATATACTCATATATATTTAGTTATGAGCCTTTCATAAAGAAAATTAATTAAAGAATGAGGAAGGCAAAGAAAGATGGAGTGAAACCTGTGTTTCTTCTAGTAAGCAGGCAGAAACAAAAGACAATAGAGAAGAAAGAAAAGCTAAAATTATATGCATTCTTAACTGAAAAACTGAGAACCACAAAAGTATGGTATTTATTTGATTCTAACATGGGGAAATAAAAGAAATGTTAAAGTTTAACAAACCATATACTAAACAACAGAGAGTACCATAACATCTTGGCAATTTAACAGTTCTATCAGTTAAAGTAACTTGTAATTGCAGTTAACACCATGGCCACCTTACAAGGGCTTAAATCAGGGCTTCTTAAACTTTAACGTGCATACAAATCACCTGGATATCTTATTAAAGTGTTTTTCTGATTCAGTAGGTCTGGGGAGGGTCCCAAGAGTCTACATTTTACATCTTTCCAGATGATGCTGATGATGACTACACTTTAGCAGCAAGAGTTTGAGACACGTTGTATTGCTTAATCAGTATTTGGCATTTATTGTTCACTGGATGAGCAGTCTGGATTCAAGCTGTCCCATGGTTACTTAATGAGCTCAATGTTATCATCAAGAACCCAGAAACTTTACATCCTTAATACATCCTTCTTTAACACATCCTTCTTTAATACCCAGCATTTTTTGACTTATTATTTCTTGATCACAGCTACAGCTCTAATCATTATGTTCTCACACAACCACATCCAAAGGTGGGAAGCAGAGTGACATGCATGAGAACTTTATGAGTGTCTCTCGTCATTTATCAAGAAAGAAAACTCATTTCAGAAGGCTTAGAGCACATGTACTCTAATAGCTCAATGGCCAGAACCGATCATATGACAATTCCTATTTACAGGAGAGGTTGGGAAAGAAAGTAGGTAGACTTTTCAGTCTCTGTAGTGAAGTATGGACAGGGAGAAATTAGTTGATAATAGCTGTTAGGTAATCAGTAAACAAGTCATCTGTAGAAGCTTTTATTATGATTGCCCCTTGTGTGGGGTAGATGACCTAAACCTCTGAGTGGAGAAAAGAATGGCAGAGCATCAACTAATTGATTTTATTAATAAAGTTTCATTAGTCCATTCTTCATATATCAATGGTCTGTAGCATATTTCTGGCAGAAGGTGACAGGTGATTTAGATTCATCTATTTTAAATTGCAATGTCTAATGCATTATAGGTTTAAATGAGGTTTATTTAAAATAAATTGGATCTTCCTGGCTTTTAGCTAAAGATCTTTATTCCTTTCCCTTAATCTGTCAATGTACCTCTCTAGATTACCCATTTGACACAGTTGTACACTGGGAGTATGAGCTGTTCTATAGCTTATTTATTCACAAGACACATAACAAAAATTGAAATCAAGGCATGATGAGGGTGCACAGTTCTTAAAATAAATAGAACGGATGGTGAGAACAAATTACTTGCTGTTTCAGGTGATTTCATCTCTTTAGGTATTTGTTGAGGGGAAAATATATAATTCCTGAAATGTTTCAAATAAATTATTTAATTTGTGGTCAATAATTTTCTCATCACAAAAAGGAAACTCCAAAGAGAATAGCTTTATACCTGACTAATATCTTTTAGGGGGAAGTACAAAAAGAAAAGAAAACACTCTAAAGAAAAGTGGTAAAAACTTCAAATCATAACAAAGCATCATTTTTCATATAAATAATTCCACAAAATAGTTTCACATAATAGTTAATGATTTAACATCATTCTCTGAAATAATTTTGTTTGAAGAATTTAAAAACCTTTTAGTGGCTAAAGAGCTACTCATATAGAAATTGTCGATGGAAGCAGAGCCTCTCAAAGCGGTAGAATCAACATAGATATATTCTCAACTTTGCAGGTCAATGAATCCTCTTTACCAACTGATGAGATTCTAAGAAATTTACTTATAGGAGAGTGATAAAAAGAAGGATGCTAACTTATGTGTTTTCACTGACAATTTTAACTTTCCACTGTATAAAATGCTTATTACACCAATACAGGTTTACTGACAAGGCAGATAGGATGGTTGATCAGACGACAGTAAAAGCAAAGATATTTTCATGGTTCTCTCACGATTTCCACGGAAACTAGTATTATGCCTATGAAAAAAACCTGATAAATTATCCCTATATTTTAAGATAAATCACTTTTCTGGTTAAATAAATACTTGTGTATTTATTTATACACAATAATAAAACCTGATGCAGGTACCTCAGAACGACACTAACAATCTGTTTTGCTTGGCGACCATATTCTAGAATCTGAGTATAAGTTAGGACAGGCGAGTTTATAAGTGATAACAAACAATCCTAAAGTTTAACCAACCTTCAGTTCTGAGTGTGCTGACATCTGCTGGCCCAGGGTCATCAGCTCTGTAACAGCCAGCTCTTAATCTGTGCCCCCAAAGTAAGCTTGGTTATTAGGTTTTACTATTAACAATCACATTGATAAAAATAATGTCTTACCTTTGTAAAGCTTTCTATGGTTCAACTGGCAATATCCTACACACTGTTCTATTTGTTCTTTACAACACCTAGGTGAGATGTTAACCAACTTAGATCTGAGTGTCAGAAGTGTTAAATCACTTCCTCTAATTTATTCAGTTCGTAAGTAGCAAGACAGAAGAAACCAGATTTTCCAAAAGCACTAGTCTAGTGCCTTCACTACTAAGATAACAATAAAGGTTAAAGTGTATTGAGCACATCTAGGCTAGGAACTGTGCTAGGTTCTTTGCGTGCATTATTGAACTTAATCCCCAGAGGAACCCTGTAAAGGATGTTATATTAATACCCCCATTGTAGAGATGATGCAACTCAGAACAGCTGAGCACCATGCCCAGTAAGTAAGAAGCTGTTTATGAGACCGATTCAAAGGCCATACTGACTCAGTACCCTATATTGATTATATTATTACTTGACACTCAATTTCAGGTTTCTTGCCAGAGACATTTCTTGACCCATTCCCAAGGAAAAGCAGGAGAGGAAAGAAGTAAAGCAAAACTTAAAGAGTAGCCTGAAGCAGAGAATGAAGAGAACCAACGGGGTAAAAACAGCATGCTTGTATTAAGGACTACTAGCTAACAGAGGAAACTGAAGCCAGGAGTAATGCCGTTCTCACTTTCGTTTTGAGAAATAAATACTTTGCTTGGCACTTGCCCACTCATCTTTGTTGGGTCTTCTCAGACTTTAAGTACTGCCTTACTCCAGCAAACACTCATCAGAATCACCTTCGTCCTTCTAATTTACCACCCAAACATGGTGGGTGATCTTGTCAGATCACTTTCTATATGTCCTTCATTTATCTACTGCAATTGACATCTGAATAGACTGTAATAAGCTAGAGGGCAGGTTCTGGGCTGTTGTGAATAGAACCTAAAACTCTACCATAATTCTCACAGACAAACAAACATTCCACATATACATGCAAATACATAAATACACCTATTAAGTCTGGGGGATGATTCTGATCATTGAATATCTCCCATTTTCTTCAGAAAACAGTCACGTATATTGTCCCATTCATTGATGTGACTCAGCATAACGCTCCACCACTGTTTTTTCTATTTCCTGAACTCTGAACCTCTCATTCATTGAATATTAGAAATCCTGACCTTGTAAACATTCAATAATTTAATGCTTCCATGACATTGTCCACAGTTCTTTCTTGGCTTTGAAAACCCTTCCAGCCTTCTTCAAATGTATGGTTTCCAGTTATCCTCCAAACTCAACCCTCTAAACTTTTACTCATCTTCCTCAGCCATAATCATTCAATTCTGTTCTCCCAAATATCCATCGTACTTTGGTTATATATTGATTACAGAAATTAACATACTGACTTCCACTGAAGTTAATGCTGTACAAATCTTTGTACATAGTTTTTTAATTCAACAAATACTACATGGCATTTCTTGAGGGCAGAGACTTTAATCTTACCTGTTGAATCTTTTCAGCTCCTAGATCCATAAAAATATGAACTCTTTGTTTACTTTTGTAATACTACCACTTGACACCTTGAATTATTAATTAGAATAACAATATCTGTTATCATGTACTGAACAACTACCATACGCAAGACATTTTAGCTATCTTATTTCAATATATCCTTTAAAAAACGTTTGGAGTGATAATTACTAAATTTTTTTTATATGTAAAGAAAATGAGTCTAGGAGAGATTAATTTGCCTAAATTCACACCAGAATTAAGTGTCAAATCTGGGATTTCAATCCAGTTCTGTCTTAGGGAAGGTCTGTTTATAACCACTATGTGCATGGCCTCACAAAAAGCAGGTACTCATAAAGTGGTGAATTTAACCGAATGTTGAGCTTTTAATACATGGTAATTTGCTATTAAAGCACTGAATAAATTATGAGGAATAAAGCGCTATTTTGGTGCTAATGAGGATAGACGAAATATCCAATTCCATCTAAATATCGGGTGGGCCAAAAAGTGTCTTTGGTTTTTTAAGTAAAAATAAAAGACACATTTTTCATTTTCACCAAGAGCTTTATTGAACAACCTATTCACCCTTTTGTTCCACTACTTTCTGTCATTTCTCAGGCAACTTCATAATTCCATCTTCCCAAAACTTTTTATCTTTTGGAGCAAAGAACTGTTCCAGGTGCCTTTTACAGTCTTCCAGGGAATTGAAATCTTTTCCATTAAGAGAATTTTGTTAAAGACCAAAATAAATGGAAATCTGAAGATGCAATTTCTGGTGAATACGATGAATGAATCAGAACTTCCCAGCCAAGCTGTAACAGTATTTGCCTGGTCATCAAAGAAGCATGCGGTGGACATATATACACTACCAAATGTAAAATAGATAGCTAGTGGGAAGCAGCCGCATAGCACAGGGAGATCAGCTAGGTGGTTTGTGACCACCTAGAGGGGTGGGAGGGAGGGAGACACAAGAGGGAAGAGATATGGGAACATATGTATATGTATAACTGATTCACTTTGTTATAAAGCAGAAACTAACACACCATTATAAAGCAATTATACTCCAATAAATATGTTAAAAAAAAAAGAAGAAGAAGAAGCATGCGGTCTTGTATTAGCCTGATGGAAAATTATGCATTTTCTGTTGACTAATTCTGGAAACTTTTCGTCGAGTGCTGATTTCAGTTGGTCTAACTGGGAGCAGTACTTGCTGGAATTAATCATTTGGTTTTCCAGAAGGAGCTCATAATAGAGGACTCCCTTCCAATCCCACCATATACACAACATCACCTTCTTTTGGATGAAGACTGGCCTTTGTTGTGATTGGTGGTGGTTCATTTCACTTGGCCCACTGTACAATGTTCCATTGTACAGTATCCACTTTTCATCACCCATCACAATTTGTTTTAAAAAATGGAACGTTTTCACTACATTTCAGTAGAGAATTGCATACAGAAATATGGTCAAGAAGGTTTTTTTCACTTAACTTGTGGAACCCAAACATCAAAGCGATTCACATAACCAAGCTGGTGCAAATGATTTTCAGTGCTTGATTTGGATATTTTGAGTCTGTCAGCCATCTCCCATGTGGTATAAGGTTGATTGTTCTCAATTATTGTTTTGATTTGATCGCTATCAACTTCAACCAGTCTACCCGACCGTGGAGCATCGTCCAGCGAGAAATCTCCAGCACGAAATTTCGCAAACCACTTTTGACACATTCGATCTGTCACAGCACCTTCTCCATACACTGCACAAATATTTTTTTGCGTTTCAGTTGTGTTTTTACCTTTCTTGAAATAATAAAGCATAATATGCTGAAAATGTTGCTTTTTTTCTTCCATTTTCAATATTAAAATGGCTACACAAAATTTCACCCATTTTGATGTCTTTTTTTTAATGCATGCTGATATGACAGCTGTCACATACAATCTAACAAAATTGTCTCGAATGAAGTTAAAGACAAGTAAGTACGACTAGAGCCATCTTACAGAAAAAAACGAATGAACCTTTTGGCCCACCCAATATATTAAGATTTACTATATAAATAGCCAACTTTCAAAACCAAAGCACTTTTTAAACTGTGTACATTCGATCATTACGACTTGTTGACTTTGAGACCCTTTTAAGACAATATTCTAAATATTTTCAGTTGGAAAGAGAATAAGACAAAAGTTGATAATAAAGAAATTGGGGAGCACTAAGTTAAACTGTCAGGAAATAGGTTATACAATCCATACAAAGACTTCAGCTAAAGGCAGAGAAAGCACTCGAGGATTACATTAAGTAATAAGGTTAAGAAGAATGTGGTCTGAAAAAATTGAGTATCTTCTAATAACTATAAGTACATGAGTTTCTAAAATGCCATACATAATATCCATGAAATTATGTTGCATAATGTAATAACACGTTATGCTACCATTAACGCATTATGACTATGTCATTTGGAAAGCTAATTTTTTGTGTAAAACCACTTAACTACATAAAATTGAAAATAATGATTATTGTAACTACTTTCACTTTTCATCTTTAGAAGTTCAGGATTAAATACTCCATATGCAGTTATTTTATGGTGATGTGTATTTTTATGGAGTGCTCATATAGTGTTCTAAGTAATAATTGTCTTAAAATTCCCAAATACATAAATCAGAAGATCTTTTCACATATTATCATTATGAGAAGTCAAGGTAAGTCACTTAACACCTACTTAAAAAAGCATATAGATTTGAGCATATAATTTGGATAAAATCTAAAAAGAAAACTACAAATTTTAAGAAAAAGCTAAGTATTAAAAGATATGTGGCCATTATAGCTATTTAATAATAGTTAAGCCTAACTCTCTTGGAAGCATCTATTCCCTTTAAAACACTGATATTCATAAATATTCTAAATTGTTTTTTACTGAACTAATTTATTTTAGAGGAATAATCTCTACCTAGATTGGTTTTGTTAAGATTCCTGAAAAAAGAAAGTAAGAAATAAAAGGGAGGGAAGCTGAGGTTTTATGGGCTAGGAACTAGCACTATATTTTATATGCAGGATTTATCCAAATCCATGTAAAATAGGATATCACTTTCTCCATTTTTAGGAATAAGAAAAATGAGGAATGAGACTCGGAGGTAAAAATCTGCTCAATGTCATAGAGCTAATGTAGCCAAGGAAGGTTTCCAAAGTATTATGCAGCAAACTTCATCTGAGCATTTATTAGATATCAGACATGGCTCTAGATGCTGAAAATTACAAAGATGTTTAAGATAAGGTTTCTATCCTTAAGAATCTCACCATAGAGTGAAGGGAGACAGATAAATAAACATATACTTATAACGGATAAGTAGTGTAAAGGATCCATTTTTAAATACTATGAGAATTTAATCTATGAAATCTTCCTGTAATATGGATATCATGGGAGAATAGATTATGGAGAGTAAGGAAAGAAAGAACCGCATCTTTATTTAAACTTGTCCTTAAAGGTTTTAATTTACCTGCTATTTTTCCTTGTCTCTCTTCTATTTTATGGCTATCTAGGCTTGAATACATGACAGAAACTATTCTTTGTGAGCAAAAAACCCTGACAGTATGCATGACATACGGCACATAATACAGTTGTCATTCAAAAAGCAAGAAATCTAGGATTTTTTTTAAAAAATCCCAATGGTTAGCCTTCAAAAATAAAGACTGTGCAAAGGTTGGTGGATACAGTGTTCAAATGAAGATTAGATAGAAGAAAGCCTAAACATGACTCAGTTTGATAAACAATACTCTTACCTTGGTCATCACACTGATCTCTCCAAATCTCAACCACCATGATTTCATGCATCCTCTGTGTTAAGGCTTCCTTTTGAATTGATCATTGATGATCCCTACATTCAAGATATGAAAGCATTACAGATGGTCACATACATACTCTACCACATTTAAGTTTACAATACTTATTAGTTATATTACTAGCTATATAAATCTTTAAAAGTGTTTATTAATGTATTCTTTTCATAGATTTATGATTGAGATTCTTCATTATATTCTTTTATTTTCCTCTATCGTATTTGTCATCTTTCTTGTTTTCTTATAGTTCAGATCATATATCAACCCAATATGTTTTTCTTTTTTCTTCTTTTCTTTTCTTTTTTGTTTTTGCATTGGAGTTGGCAACATTTCCCAATTATTATCAGCTGCAAATTTAATTAACATGCTGTTTACTTCTTCTTCCAGATAATTAATAAAGTTGTTAGAGAAAACTTGGATGAACACCAAACACCCCACCAGACAGCTCCCCTAAGTCGGATGCTCTGCCACCTATAATTACATTTTTCTTATGGTCCTTAAGCAAATTTTCAGTGCTCATTCCAGAGCCAATTTAAATTAATTTGGAGGGAACTACTTTAAGAAGTACATCAACTGTTTCATAGTCCCTTCTTAGAACTTTGATTCTGTAAAATATTTATACTTTATTACTCATTTCAAGTCTGTATTAATGAAATTGAACATTTAAGCACAAGGAGAGGAAAGTTTGAAAGTTCTCAAAGAGTGCATGGTCTCAATAAACATTTAAGACAAAGTTCTAATGGCATTATTTATGAGTTAAATGAGAACATGAAAGAAGCATTTACTTATCACCTTTTGTGCCACTGATTTCCCATTTCATTTAATGAAATTACTAGCTGATTTCAACTTTTACTGATAATTTTTCTGGCATATAATATGTTCTTTAGTATTACATTGAAAAATAATCAAATTTTTGCCAAAATTGAAGAAAAATTTCAAGAACGCTTTACATTCATAAAATTTCAAGAGTTTTCAAGTGTAAACTTTTAGCACTAACCCAGGGTTGTTTGCATAATTTTAAACATATATGAGGCAATACATCCAAATTTAAATATCCTTCTTAGGTTTATACATTATATGTTAATATATATTATTGTTGTATGTGTTACCAGCTTTGAATCTTACAATCATAGAAATTTAAAGCTAGAAGATATATAAAATAGTAATTAGTAAAATTCATTTGTTTTAGAGGTGAAAAAAGACAGTGAACTTAGAAACGGTAAATAGCTCAGATTGATCCATCTAGTAGTGTGACCCTAGAAACATTTTCTTTGAACCAAAACTTTAGAGATTCAGATCTCTTAGAGACAGATATTTTAAAGTCCTCATTTTCTGAATATGTTGATTATGGCAGCAATCCAGAAGACCATTGTATATGTGCTGTTTGGATCAAGTAATAGATTTACATCTTTTCCAGAAGCCAAGGAGACAACACAATCAGAAGATAGTGTTGAAAATGAATGGCATTAATATAATTAGATTGTTATAACACAACAAATCTGTATTACGTGGAGTTATAGACTGCCTGCTCAATTACTGGAAACGAACAGATATGCCAATGATCATTTGTCATAGTTAAATTCAAGCTAAGGGTATTTATTAATAGAGGAAAAGTTCCAGGAACTCTAGAAGCAGGGCCAATAAAGAATCTTAACAGCCAATAACCCTTCTTGTGTCGAAGCACAACAGGCAACCAAATATAACTTAGAGGTTTTAGTTAAGTATTCTCTTGTTATAACTCACTAAGCAATTATGATTGCTTAAATATCCATAAGAGTCTAAAATATTTCCAAAGGAAAAAGATTTGATTTTCTATTATTAACTTAACACACATTTTTCCACATGAGAGCCCAACGTCATAGGCCTAAATGAACCAACTACATAGGACTTTGATATTAAATAGATGGTTTTTTTTAAGTGTGAAATCCACACTTTCCAAACTCTTCTCCTGCATCCCCATTTTCCTAAAAATGTATTAAGTTTGAGATAATAAGATGAATTGTAGATAATTTTCACTTACAGTTGTATCCCAGAGTATACATATAATACTATTAGTTGCAAAATTGGATAATGCAAATCCTGTTCTTCACAAATATCTGATATCTTACTGGAGATCTACTTCCTTGAAGTGAAAAATCTTCCAAATAGAATTCAAATTATTGTTGAAGTTATTAAGATGTAATCAACCATATGATTCAAGACAGAGAACTGAGCACATATTTTAATGACCTCCTCTCATTAAGACTCACTGAATTGACTATAAAGGAGTATAAATGTGAAAAAATACTTTAAAATTCTGAGGTAGAAGTTATAAGGAAGAGGAGAACAAGAATGTCAGAGGATCAATCATTTTGTAAATTTCTTAAAAGTGAAAGCATGTGAAATCAAACCTATGCATAAAGAAGGGTCAGCAAATTTTAAAATTTTATGTAAGTATAAATAAATAAATATATATATATACATATATATGTATGTATGTGTATATATATATATATATATATATATATATATATCCCAGAATAGAGTAGGACCTTACAGTATTGACATATGGCATGGAGCGGGGTGTGGCAAGGCTCTTGTCTGCTAGATCAAAATGAAGCCCTTCGACTGCTAACAAACTGTATCTACTCACATCGGTTTTGTGGTCCTTCCTCTTAAATCAGGTGAGGGGACAGTAATAGTAAGAGAAGCCCACATGAACTACTATATTAATAAAACTAGTTCTTCATCCATAAATAAAAGCCAATCACTAAAGAATGACAAGACAGAGACAGAAAGACTAATATCAGAGGAGGAAGAGAAAATTAAAAGGAAAAGGGATGCTAAAAGAATTCCAAAGGTACCCTCTCAAATAGCATTGAGATGACATTGAACCAAAACACAAGAATATGCTCCTATGAAAAAGGAGCAGAGAATAAGAAATAGCTCCTAAAACTGAACAGATTGCTGAGGTAGTAGTAGTAATAATAATAATAATAATAGCAATTTATTGAATTTACTGAAAAACTCTGAACACAGAGTAAAACATCAAAGAGACTGAACAAGTGAGCAAAAGCTAAAAAGACACGGCAAATAAATTTGGGAAGAACAAATTTTTCTAACAGGATTTGATGCATTCATTAGTCAAATGCATGTTGAGTGCTTACTAAGTGCTACACAATCATCCTCATGGATTTGTCATGATAATGAATAAGAAAGCAACTTTGCCCTCATGGAGTTTACATTCTATCTAAGTAGATAAACAATACTCAAAGCATTTCAAAGATAATAAAAGAGAAAAGAAAATATATGAGAAAAAAAGAGCCAGTAAGAACCAATAAGAGAAAATAAGTAAACAATAGATAAATATTTTCCAGAGCTTCTAAATATGTACTGAAAGGAATTTTGAATCTAAAATTCTATATTCAACCTGGTGGGAAAAGTGGTATGCTCAATTTTTTTGAGAAAAACCAGCTCTCAAAAAATAGCCAACCTGATTTGTAGCATTTTATTATTTCTATGGAATAAATACTCCCTCATGACCAATTTCAAGCCACCAAAAGTGAGGTCACAGAACTGGGAAGAAATGCTAAGAAGTCAGCACTTGTGAGCTGGTATGAGCCAGCTTCAGCATACCAGTGGGTGGGAGTACAGTGAAATAAGGAACATTTTTTTGAAATTGCAAGGGCACAAGAAGTTCACCACTCATCTACTGCTTTAAAATATTAGAATATTCTAGAAAATGAAATGTAAGAGAATGAAAGATATGAGATCCAAAATATAGTTGGTCTGACCCAGGAGTACTTTAAGTCCTAGAAAGTAGTTTGTCCAAATTTCATGATGCATCCAGTAGTATAAAGAGTATATAGTTCTATTTTTGGGCTTCCCTGGTGGTTCAGTGGTTGAGAGTCCGCCTGCCGATGCAGGGGACACAGGTTCGTGCCCCGGTCCAGGAAGATCCCACATGCCATGGAACGGCTGGGCCTGTGAGCCATGGCTGCTGGGCCTGCACATCCGGAGCCTGTGCTCCACAACGGGAGAGGCCACAGCAGTGAGAGGTCCGTGTACCGCAAAAAAAAAAAAAAAAAAAAAAAAAAAAGAGTATATAGTTCTATTTTTAATGAGAAAATTATATAATTAGAAACTCTATCTGTTCAAGAAAGTCACAGCCCCAAATTTTGGGGTATTGATTGATTGTAAGATAATAAAAGATGTTTGACTTTGACATTTAGATTATGTCTCTTTAAGAGAAATATATTTAGTTCAAAAAACTGTACTTGCTTTTCTACAGAACCAATGACTACATACTGCATTCTATACTCTACAGAACTCATTATTTTTATAATAATAATATTTCAAATACTAATCACAGCAATTTTCAGAATTAATCTAGATACAAAGTATAGAAAACTAAATTATTCTATATAAATATACATAAATTTTATTATACTATGTTATTATATTATATATACTATTATTATATAGTATAAAATTAGATAAAAGAAAAGAAGGAAGGAAGGAAGGGAGGGAGGAAGGAAGGAAGGAAGGAAGGGAGGAAGGAAGGGAGGGAGGGAGGAAGGACGGAAAATAGAAACAGCTAACAAAAGTTGGGAGGAGTACAAGAAAGAGGCATGGGGAAAAAGAGTATCAACATCTTCTTATGTGTACATGAGTTATATATAATACCAAAAAGCTATGGATTAAGAAATAAAATGTTAAGAATAGGATTAGAGCTTTAGAGGTAACCCATATAACTAAAGATAAAAATATAATTCACAAACTTTGAAGGAGTTTAAAAAGAAGAAAATATTAGTGAGATCAATTCTTTGTCTTTCTTAATGAGAAACCAATAGAAGCCACTTATGATTGACAGATTAGTAGAATTGAGAGTTTAGTACTTAGTGTTACTAAGGTGGAAAGCAGTGGAAAGAGTTGATAGGAAAACTCACTTTTAATGTTATGTCTTTCTGTACTTTCAAATATTTCTTTTTAAAGTACAGTTACATATGTAGGGGACATATTTTCAAGCCAAGGAAGGAAGCTACATGGAGAAGATGGCAACCAATCTTGTGGAATCCTCTGTTCATTAGCAGCAGAATCATATATTGACAATTCACTGTTCCTTTGCAGAATACTGTCAATTTTAGCATATATATTTTTTTGTTTACATGATAAAGGCACCCTAAAATGTCCCATATCCTCAAAGATAGCTTGTATACAGTATACAGAAAGTACATAGTAAGTATGGATCAAATATTTTATTTCTCCATTACTTATTGCTGCATAAAGTATTTCTAAAACACAAGCTTCCTACTTTATGTTATAGAGGTTTAATACACACATACACACACACACACACACATGCACACACATACTGAGTTTCCTTAAAATGATAGCCCTATCACCTGCACCATGGAATTACACCCAAGAAGAAAAAGGAAAAAACTAAGCCATGTTTTATTTTGATATGTGCTGCTTTGGTATTTAGCCATTTGGAATTTATCCTACATGATTTAAAACAAAGAACAAATCATAAGTATTTGGGATCATAACAGACAAAGGAGTTGAAACAAATGTAAGTTGAATATCTAATCACAAGAGAATGGTTAAAAATGAACATTGTGAAACAGATGCACATTATATAAGACTGACATATTTTTAGACTTAAACATTACATGTCATGCTGTTTAGAAGGAACTTTTTAACTGTATTAAAAATGCTAGAAACATGTATGTAATTTGTAATATCAGGAGTCAAAAAACCAAGGTAAGGAGGATGGCCTTGGACTGACTATTACACTAAGATATTTAGTCATTTCACAGTTGCTTTTTGTTATGTTTAACCCTCAATATAATGTTTAACTTTCAAACACCTTCTCTACAAAATTTTAAGTTCCCAGACAGCAAGTAGTAATATCATATTCATTTCCATAACAACCTCAACATCTAGCAGACATGTACATAAAATACAGTTAATAAATATTTATTAAATAATTCACTGAGTTCCATACTATGTGGGTAGTATGGGTAGTATAGGAAATATAATAGGAAAAGTAAGCCATTTATCAAGAAATTTGATAAAAATTAGAAAAACAGAGAAATCACGTACATGAAAATATTTCTAAGAGAAAAATATGAGCAAGAATGGCCAGGTACCATCATCAAAAAATGTACAAACAATAAATGCTGGAGAAGGTGTGGAGAAAAGGGAACCCTCTTGCACTGTTGGTGGGAATGTGAATTGATACAGTCACTATGGAGAACAGTATGGAGGTTCCTCAAAAAACTAAAAATAGAACTACCATATGACCCAGCAAGCCCACTGCTGGGCATATACCCTGAGAAAACCAAAATTCAAAAAGAGTCATGTACCACAATGTTCACTGAAGCTCTATTTACAATAGCCAGGACATGGAAGCAACCTAAGTGTCCATCAAGAGATGAATGGTAAAGAAGATGTGGTACATATACACAATGGAACATTATTCAGCCATAAAAAGAAATGAAATTGAGTTATTTGTAGCGAGGTGGATGAAACTTGAATCTGTCATACAGAGTGAAGTAAGTCAGAAAGAGAAAAACAAATATCATATGCTAACACATATATATGGAATCTAAAAAAAAAAAAAGTTCTGAAGAACCTAGGGGCAGGACAGGAATAAAGACGCAGACAGAGAATGGACTTGAGGACATGGGGAGGGGGAAGGGTAAGCTGGGACGAAGTGAGAGAGTAGCATGGACTTATATACACTACCAAATGTAAAATAGATAGCTAGTGGGAAGCAGCTGCATAGCACAGGGAGATCAGCTCAGGGCTTTGTGACCACCTAGAGGGGTGGGATAGGGAGGGTGGGAGGGAGACGCAAGAGGGAGGATATATGGGGATGTATGTATATGTATAACTGATTCACTTTGTTATAAAGCAGAAACTAACGCACCATTGTAAAGCAGTTATCCTCCAATAAAGATGTTAAAAAAATATATGATGTCCAGGTATATCTCACTTTATATTTGAGTATGATAAGAACTTTACATTAGAGAAAAATAATTATAAAATGTGTTAAACTGAGGAGGAGCTTCAAGGTGGCGTAAGAGTAAGGTGCGGAGATCACCTTCCTCCCCACAAATACATCAGAAATACATCTACGTGTGGAATAACTCCTACAGAACACCTACTGAATGCTGGCAGAAGACCTCAGACCTCCCTAAAGGCAAGAAACTCCCCACGTACCTGGGTAGGGCAAAAGAAAAAAGAAAAAATAGAGACAAAAGAATAGGGATGGGACCTGCACCAGTAGGAGGGAGCTGTGAAGGAGGAAAGGTTTCCACACACTAGGAAGCCCCTTCGCAGGCGGAGACTGTGGGTAGCAGAGCGGGGGAAAGCTTCGGAGCCACGGAGGAGAGCGCAGCCACAGGGGTGCGGAGGGCAAAGCGGAGGATCCTCCCGCACGAGGATCAGTGCCTACTAGCACTTGCAAGTCCAAGAGGCTTGTCTGCTCACCCGCTGGGACGGGTGGGGGCTGGGAGCTGAGGCGAGGGCTTTGGAGGTCGGATCCCAGGGAGAGGACTGGGGTTGGCTGCATGAACACAGCCTGAAGGGGGCTAGTGCACCACAGACAACTGGGGGGGAGTCCGGAAAAAAGTCTGGAACTGCCTAAGAGGCAAGAGACTTTTTCTTGCCTCTTTGTTTCATGGGGGGTAAGGAGAGGGGATTAAGAGCGCCGCCTAAAGGAGCTCCAGAGACGGGCGTGAGCCGTGGCTATCAGCGAGGACATCAGAGAAGGGCATGAGACGCTAAGGCTGTTGCTGCCACCACCAAGAAGCCTGTGTGTGAGCACAGGTCACTATCGACACCTCCCCTCCCAGGAGCCTGTGCACCCCACAACTGCCAGGGTCCCGTGATCCAGGGACAACTTCCCCGGGAGAACGCACGGCGTGCCTCAGGCTGGTGCAACGTCATGCTGGCCTCTGCAGCTGCAGGCTTGCCCCACATCTGTACCCCTCCCTCCCCCCGGCCTGAGTGAGCCAGAGCCCCCGAATCAGCTGCTCCTTTAACCCCATCCTGTCTGAGCAAAGAACAGATGCCCTCAGGTGACCTACACACAGAGGCAGGTCCAAATCCAAAGCTGAATCCCAGGAGCTGTGCAAACAAAGAAGAGGAAGGAAAATCTCTAACAGTAGCCTCAGGAGCAGCAGATTAAACCTCCACAACCAACTTGATGTACCCTGCATGTGTGGAATACCTGAATAGACAATGAATCATCCCAAATTGAGGGGGTGGACTTTGGGAGCAATGATGTACATATATTTTTCCTTTTTCTCTTCTTGCGAGTGTGTATGTGTATGCTTCTGTATATGATTTTGTCTGTACAGCTTTGCTTTTACCATTTGTCCTAGTGTTCTGTGTGTCCTTTCTTTTTGTTTGTTTTTATACTATAGTTTTTAGCCCTTGTTATCATTGGTGGATTTGTTTTTTGGTTTGGTTGCTCTCTCTTTTTTTCTTCTTTTTTATTAGGTGCTTAATTTTTTTATTTTTAATAATTATTTTTTATTTTAAAAACTTTATTTTATTTATTGTTTCTTTCTTTCTCTTTCTTTCTTTCTTTCTTTCTTCCTTTCTTCCTTTCTCCCTTTTATTCTGAGCCGTGTGGATGACAGGGAATTTGTGCTCTGGCTGGGGGTCAGGCCTGTGCCTCTGAGGTGGGAGAGCCGAGTTCAGGTTATTGGTCCACCAGAGACCTCCCAGCTCCACATAATATAAAATGGCAAAAAGCCCCCAGAGATCTCTATCTCAATGCCAAGATGCAGCTCCACTCAATAACCAGCAAGCTAGGGTGTTTGGACACCCTATGCCAAACAACTAGCAAGACAGGAACACAACCCCATCCATTACCACAGAGGCAGCCTAAAATCATAACAAGGTCACAGACACCCCAAAACACACCACCGGATGCAGACCTGCCCATCAGAAAGACAAGATCCAGCCTCATCCACCAGAACACAGGCACTACTCCCCTCCACCAGGAAGCCTACACAACCCACTGAACCAACCTTAGCCACTGGGGAAAGACACCATAAACAACAGGAACTATGAACCTGCAGCCTGCGAAAAGGAGACCCCAAACACAGTAAGTTAAGGAAAATGAGAAAACAGAGAAACAAACAGCAGATAAAGGAGAAAAGTAAAAACCAACCACACCAAACAAATGAAGAGGAAATATGCAGTCTACCTGAAAAAGAATTCAGAATAATGATAGTAAAGATGATCCAAAATCGTGGAAATAGAATGGAGAAAATACAAGAAACATTTACCAAGAACCTAGAAGAATTAAAGAGCAAACAAACAATGATGAACATCACAATAAATGAAATTAAAAATTCTCTAGAAGGAATCAATAGCAGAATAACTGAGGCAGAAGAACGGATAAGTGACCTGCAAGATAAAATAGTAGAAATAACTACTGCAGAGCAGAATAAAGAAAAAAGAATGAAAAGAACTGAGGACAGTCTCAGAGACCTCTGGGACAACATTAAACACACCGACATTCAAATTATAGGGGTCCCAGAAGAAGAAGAGAAAAAGAAAGGGACTGAGAAAATATTTGAAGAGATTATAGTTGAAAACTTCCCTAATATGAGAAAGGAAATAGTTAATCAAGTCCAGGAAGCACAGAGAGTCCCATACAGGATAACTCCAAGGAGAAACACAACAAGACACATATTAATCAATCAAAAATTAAATACAAAGAAAAAATATTAAAAGCAGCAAGGGAAAACCAACAAATAACATCCAAGGGAATCCCCATAAGGTTAACAGCTGATCTTTCGGCAGAAACTCTGCAAGCCAGAAGGGAGTGGCAGGACATATTTAAAGCGATGAAAGGGAAAAATCTACAACCAAGATTACTCTACCCATCAAGGATCTCATTCAGATTCAGCAGAGAAATTAAAACATTTACAGACAAGCAACAGCTAAGAGAATTCAGGACTACCAAACCAGCTTTACAACAAATGCTAAAGGAACTTCTCTAAGCAGGAAACACAAGAGAAGGGAAAGACCTACAATAACACACCCAAAACAATTAAGAAAATGGTAATAGGAACATACATATCAATAATTACCTTAAATGTAAATGGATTAAATGCTCCAACCAAAAGACATAGCCTGGCAGAATGGATACAAAAACAAGACCCATATATATGCTGTCTACAAGACACCCACTTCAGACCCAGGGACACATAAAGACTGAAAGTGAGGAGATGAAAAAAGATATTCCATGCAAATGGAAATCAAAAGAAACCTGGAGTAGCAATTCTCATATCAGATCAAATAGACTTTAAAACAAAGACTATTAGAAGAGACAAAGAAGGACACTATATAATGATCAAGCGATCAATCCAAGAAGAAGATATAACAATTGTAAATATTTATGCACCCAACATAGGAGCACCTCAATACCTAAGGCAAATGCTAACAGCTATAAAAGGGGAAATCAACAGTAACACAATAATAGTAGGGGACATTAACACTCCACTTTAACCAATGGACAGATCATACAAAATGAAAATAAATATGGAAATATAATCTTTAAAAAATTCATTAAACAAATGGACTTAATTGATATTTATAGGACAGTCCATCCGAAAACAACAGAATAAACTTTCTTCTCAAGTGCTCATAGAATATTCTCCAGGATAGATCATATCTTGGGTCACAAATCAAGAGTTGGTAAATTAAAAAAAATTGGAATCGTATCAAGTATCTTTTCTGACCACAATGTTATGAGACTAGATATCAATTAGAAGAAAAAATCTGTAAAAAATATAAACACATGGAGGCTAAACAATACACTACTTAATAACCAACAGAGCACTGAAGAACTCAAAGGGGAAATCAAAAAATACCTAGAAACAAATGACAATGAAAGCATGATGACCCAAAACCTATGGGATGAAGCAAAAGCAATTCTAAGAGGGAAGTTTATAGCAATACAATCCTACCTCAAGAAACAAGAAACATCTCAAATAAACAATCCAAACTTACATCTAAAGCAATTAGAGAAAGAAGAACAAAAAAACTCCAAAGTGAGCAGAAGGAAAGAAATAATAAAGATCAGATCAGAAATAAATGAAAAAGAAATGAAGGAAACAATATCAAAGTTCAGTAAAACTGAAAGCTGGTTCTTTGAGAAGATAAACAATTGATAAAACATTAGACAGACTCATCAAGAAAAAAAGGGCAAAGACTCAAATGAATAGAATTAGAAATGTAAAAGGAGAAGTAACAACTGACATTGCAGAAATACAAAGGATCATGAGAGATTACTACAAGCAACTGTATGCCAATAAAATGAACAACCTGGAAGAAATGGACAAATTTTTAGAAAAGCACAACCTTCCGAGACTGAACCAGGAAGAAACAGAAAATATAAACAGAGCAATCACAAGCTGAAATTGAAACTGTGATTAAAAATCTTCCAAAAAACAAAAGCTCAGGATCAGATGGCTTCACAGGTGAATTCTACCAAACATTTAGAGAAGAGCTAACACCTATCCTTTTCAAAATCTTCCAAAATATACCAGAGGGTGGAACTCTGCCAAATCATTCTACGAGGCCACCATCACCCTGATACCAAAACCAGACAAAGATGTCACAAAAAAAGAAAACTACAGACCACTATCACTGATGAACATAGATGCAAAAATCCTCAACAAAATACTAGCACACAGAATCCAACAGCACATTAAAATGACCATACACCATGATCAAGTGGGGTTTATCCCAGGAATTCAAGGATTCTTCAATATACACAAATCAATCAATGTGATACACCATATTAACAAACTGAAGAATAAAAACCATGCGATCATCTCAATAGATGCAGAAAAAGCTTTCAACAAAATTCAACACACATGTATGATAAAAACCCTCCAGAAAGTGGGTAGAGAGGGAACTTATGTCAACATAATAAATGACATATATGACAAATCCACAGCCAACACTATCCTCAGTGGTGAAAAACTGAAACCATTTCCACTAAGATCAGGAACAAGACATGGTTGCCCACTCTCAAAACTATTATTCAACATTGTTTTGGAAGTTCTAGCCACAGCAATCAGAGAAGGAAAAGAAATAAAAGGAATCTAAATAGGAAAAGAAAAAGTAAAGCAGTCACTGTTTGCAGATGACATGATACTATACATAGAGAATCCTAAAGATACAAGCAGAAAACAACTAGAGCTAATCAATGAATTTGGTAAAGTAGCAGGATACAAAATTAATGCAAAGAAATCGCTTGCATTCCTATACACTAATGATGAAAAATCTGAAAGAGAAATTAAGGAAACACTCCCATTTACCATTGCAACAAAAAGAATAAAATACCTAGGAATAAACCTACCTAAGGAGACAAAAGACTTCTACGTAGAAAACTATAAGACACTGATAAAAGAAATTAAAGATGGTACAAACAGATGGAGAGATATACCATGTTCTTGGATTGGAAGAATAAACATTGTGAAAATGACTCTACTACCCAAAGCAATCTACAGATTCAATGCAATCCCTTTCAAACTACCAATGGAATTGTTCACAGAACTAGAGCAAAACATTTCACAATTTGTATGGAAACACAAAAGACCCCGAATAGCCAAAGCAATCTTGAGAAAGAAAAATGGAGCTGGAGGAATCAGGTGCCCTGACTTCAGACTATACTACAAAGCTACAGTAATCAAGACAGTATGGTACTGGCATGAAAACAGAAATACAGATCAGTGGAACAGGATAGAAAGCCCAGAGATAAACCCACCCACATATGGTCACGTTATTTTTGATAAATGAGGCAAGGATATACAGTGGAGAAAGACTGCCTCTTCAATAAGTGCTGCTCAGAATACTAGACAGCTACATGTAAAAGAATGAAATTAGAACACTGCCTAACACCATACACAAAAATAAACTCAAAATGGATTAAAGACCTAAATGTAAGGCCAGACACTGTAAAACTCTTAGAGGAGAACATACGCAGAACACTCTATGACATAAATCACAGCAAGATCCTTTTTGATCCACCTCCTAGAGAAATGGAAATAAGAACAAAAATAAACAAATGGGACCTAATGAAACTGCAAAGCTTTTGCACAGCAAAAGAAACCATAAACAAGACCAAAAGACAACCCTCAGAATGGGAGAAAATATTTGCAAATGAAGCAACTGACAAAGGATTAATCTCCAAAACATACAAGTAACTCATGCAGCTCAATATCAAAACAAACAAACAAACAACAACCCAATCCAAAAATGGGCAAAAGACCTAAATAGACATTTCTCCAAAGAAGATATACAGATTGCCAACAAACACATGAAAGAATCCTCAACATCATTAATCATTAGAGAAATGCAAATCAAAACTACAATGAGATATCATCTCACACCAGTCAGAATGGCCATCATCAAAAAATGTAGAAACAATAAATGCTGGAGAGGGTGTGGAGAAAAGGGAAACCTCTTGCACTGCTGGTGGGAATGTAAATTGATACAGCCATTATGGAGAACAGTATGGAGGGTCCTTAAAAAACTACAAATAGAACTACCATATGACCCAGAATCCCACTACTGGGCATATACCCTGAGAAAACCATAATTCAAAAAGAGTCATGTACCCCAATGTTCATTGCAGCTCTATTTACAGTAGCCAGGACATGGAAGCAACCTAAGTGTCCATCGACAGATGAATAGATAAAGAAGATGTGGCCCATATATACAATGGAATATTACTCAGCCATAAAAAGAAATGAAACTCAGTTATTTGTAGTGAGGTGGATAGACCTATAATCTGGCATATAGAGTGAAGTAAGTCAGAAAGAGAAAAACAAATACCGTATGCTAACACATATATATGGAATCTAAAAAAAAAAAAAAGTTTATGAAGAACCTAGGAGCAGGACAGGAATAAAGATGCAGACCTACTAGAGAATGGACTTGAGGATACGGGGAGGGGGAAGGGTAAGCTGGGACGAAGTGAGAGAGTGGCATGGACATATATACACTACCAAATGTAAAATAGATAGCTAGTGGGAAGCAGCCACATAGCACAGGGAGATCAGCTAGGTAGTTTGTGACCACCTAGAGGGGTGGGATAGGGAGGGTGGGAGGGAGAGGCAAGAGGGAGGGGATATGGGGATATATGTATACATACAGCTGATTCACTTTGTTATAAAGCAGAAGCTAACACACCATTGTAAAGCAATTATACTCCAATAAAGATGTTAAAAAATAAAAATAAATAAAATGTGTTAAACTGATTAAGAGTTTTAGACACTGGGGGACTAACCCATACCTTAAAGGTGAGAAGAATTAGTTATGAGGTTGTTGGGGTGCGGGGCGAGCTCATCTCAGAGCAGAGCCCTAGAGGCACGAACAAGTATCTGTTATTGGTTGGGGGGTTCTATGTTAGAAAATAATGAGAAATCGTTTTTAAGACAAAGTTTGTAACAATTTTCTAATTTTTTCCTTATTAAATAGAAGACATTTTCTGCATGCAGACTGAGATTTCATGGATTCTCATGAACTTTGGTTTTGTACTTGTTATTGGTCTGGGGAAGGGTTGGTGCTTATTGCAGCATAAATACTGTTTCTTCAATATTTAGCACATCTAAACAATATGTTCATAAGTATACATTTTCTTTGATTATTTTGAATTATTAAAATCTCCTCATATTTGGGGAAAAAGAATTTTTGACGTATTTATTCTGCAGAGGAAACATATGCTAGGACTTAAGGCCTAGACAGTTTATCGGACAACTTGAGTTAAAAATTCCAGTCACTTACTGTGTGCCCTGTGATTAATAACCTATTTGTGCCTCAGTTTCTTAATCTTTGTAAAATAAGAATAATGATATTCAACTCAAGAGGCTGTAGCGAGGTTTGAATGATTTAATATATGTAATGTACTTAGAACACTGACTGCCATGTAAAATAAGCATATCACAAGTATAAGCTATTATATTTATTTGAAAATAATAATTGCACATGGATAAAAAAAGAAGTTAAGCAATCAAAAAGATATATATTAAAAAATAACCGTCCCATCTCTGACTGTGTTCCTTCTCCCAGAGGCAACCACTATTTCCATACCCCTACATATTTGCATTTCTTCTAAGAACTAGATAGCTCTTTACACTTTTTAAGTCTTCTTTTTATGTCTCTCAGAACATGCTAACTTCTAGTTATGTAGATCTTGAATGTTTCTCTTTAGGTTTACTTTTTGGTGTTATATCTTTGTGTTAATATTAAAAATGACAACTAGTCACTCGATTTTCTAACCCAATATATCCTTAGTATGTGAGAAATCTACTGACTTCTGTATACTAATTTTATGACCAGACTGACCAGCCAATGTACTGAATTCTCCTAATGTTTGTGACATGTTCAATTATCCTATATTATTTTTATATTTGGATAGTGTTTTAGCCCCAACTAAAATTCTATTCAGATCCCTAGGCTTCCTAATCATCGTCACTCCATCTGTGGCTGTCTGGATTGATGGTCTCCAAAGTGGATATATCATGCAATTAAGATATGGAAAAATATCAGACCTTGTAATAACATTTTTTTAATCTAGGAAACAGAACGAAATTATGTTTTCTAGACATCAACACCGTTCCAAAAGAGAGAGGCTCATTGCTATATTCCAGCCTGAGGAAAGAATGAGATTCTACAACGTGGTTGAAAGAGATGGTCTTACACAGTTGTTTGCCT
This sequence comes from Tursiops truncatus, assembly GCF_011762595.2. Classification (NCBI taxonomy): domain Eukaryota; kingdom Metazoa; phylum Chordata; class Mammalia; order Artiodactyla; family Delphinidae; genus Tursiops; species Tursiops truncatus. Next base: position 68,381,103 of record NC_047040.1, on the reverse strand, counting down.
TCAGCATATTGTAACAAATTGCAGTTTTCATACTGCAAGACAAAAAGAGTGGGGTTTATTTTCATAAAAGCAATCCATTTAAAAAGTAGAATCTTTAAAGCATTCTTGAATGAAGAATGCCATGAAACATGAAGATAAGCATGAAATCTTCACTGGTTATCTTATAAGAAAGGTCTTAGAAGAGATGTGTGCTTACTTTTTATAAAAAGGCAAGTTTTTAATAATGACAAATGATTCCAGCAGTATGATAACTAGCTGGCTTTTTTGTCAAATATAAACAGACTCATTATATCCCTTTAAATAAAGGTGTTTTATACCAGTGGTTGAGAAACTGCATTTCAAAGGAAACGTATAATGAAAATGAATTATAAAAATAGATATTTAGAGATGATTTGTCATTCTGGATTTCTGTGGCTAAGGTGATTCTGTCCACTTAAAAAGAAAAAAAATCTTGGAAAGAATTTTCTAACATGTTTTGAAATCTCCCAAATGAAGAATCTCAGCAATGTTGAAGCTATCCATTAAAAATATTAAAATGACACACAATTCAACTAAATGCAAAAATAATTGTCATCAGACAGATGGAAATTTACTATCAACATTCAAATGAAAATATTTGCTTATTTTGGGGAGTGGAATTTAAAAATCGCTATAATGATTTCATAAATGTATTTCCTTCATAATAACTCTGTGAGGTATTATTTCCAGCTCTGTTAACAATTAAAATCAACTATCAAAATAAACTGAATGTAGAGCCAGTCTTTAGAAACTGCTATACCACCAAGAGTTTAACCAAGATTTCCAAAAATAAGGAATCATATCCAATTACATATCATTTAGTAAAATATTATAATTAATACCATTACTAGAAACAAAATATATTTGCCTTATTAATAAATAAATAAAATATTAACATATTTTTATCTTCTCTCATCCTTCTTAATACTCTCTATGTATATTTTGAATATATATATTGAGTATAGAAGCAGATACATAATTTACACATAAATGCATATGTATTAAGGATGCTTCCTCAAACATTTTACTGATAGAAGAGAGAAATATAAAAATTTAAACTGAGCGTAAGGCACCACTCAATGTAATACTTCTATAATGGGACCCCAGTGGCTCAAAGAACGAACATCTCTTTCCAAGGGCCTAACTTTCTGTCAATTAACTCACTTGCTTAGAGAAGAATATAGCTTATCTATTGGTAGACTAAGATGACATTGTGCTTTATGTGCACAAGCTCAGATTCTGAAGAAAATAAAGAGAACAGAAAGCAGGTTTTCTTACATTTTTGGTTTGATAATTTATTTATTAGGTATTTATTCAGGTTCTGAAATATTTGACCACTGAGTGGAAAAGAATATTTTAGATCAGAAAACAAAGAAAATTATATATTTAAAATTTATATATATTTTGAAAAATATCTGAGATTAAAAGATAAAACTTTGTGCTAAAATAAAATTTTATATATGTAAAATTCCAAAGGACAATGACAATAATACATCTACTTTGCTCCCTGGGGTGTCTCAGCAGACCTTAATAGAACATTCCATGGTATTTCAAGATCACTTAATAAGAAAATACTGTATTAATTAAGAATTTATTTTTCCAATAGATGTGGATATGCAATGGAAGAATTCCACAAACAGCATCAGAAAAAGAGACATTTTTCTCAATATTTTATAACTACAGATAGTGAAATTCTCAAAATGTAACTTTTTAGCAGTAGCAGGTTATATTCATGATATACATATCATTTATGTTTATAAGCTCATCAATTTCTTCTCTTTCCTCTTAGACTATAAGGCTCCTGAGAGCAAGAAGTTAATTTTTACATGTTGGGTAGCTCTCTACAGAACTGAGATTTGCTTCAAAATCTTTACTGGTTAACCTCTATTCCCCCTATTCTTTTGGCCAGTTGTGTACCAAATAAAGAATTAAAATACAGTACTTTGGAGTACCAAATTTAAGAAAGTAAGGATTTCTTGGTGACAAAGTTCCAAATCAGGACTATTATAATACAGTTGTTACCTCAAATATTTATGATATTATTTGTAGTTCTGTTTAGTGTTCAAAACACTTTAAAAAATGTACTTATGTGCAGCTCAATTTCTTTGGGGCTTCATAAATTTCCTGGCAGGAAAGATGTATTCCAATCCTCTGCCCACATTGTCAGAATTGGGTTCAGAATTCAAGCTCTCTCCTTATACTATATCCAATAGCAAGAGGTATCCACGGCTGAGATGCAGGTAGATGCTCCCTGATTTCTGCTCTGCTAGCTGTGAAGTCGGCTAATACCTATCTCATGGCGGGTATCCAGAGGATTAAAAAAATAGATTTTTATAAAGCTCTTTGGAGATCCTTGGATAAAAGGGGCTGCCGAGGCATACAGCATTCGTATCTCCCCAGTTGCCACGGAGCCTGCAATTTCCCATGGCATGTTGCATCAACCCAAGAAAAAGCAAGGGTGAGCTGTGGAAAATAGGAGGATTGGCAACTGGAAGGGACAGATAGCACTAGCCCACGTGAACCACACGGGCTGCCTCCTGGGATGCTAGAAGATAGTCAGGATTGTAATTAATGGATAGGGATGTTGAGTCTCTTTCTGGGATAACTGTGGCATTGCAAATTAGGGAAATTACACAGTTTGTATTCTGTAATTTTGTTTGACTAAAAAAATTAACTAATAAAATAGCCTCTAGGAAAACTCAAAGGAAGCATAACATCAAAATGTGTAATGTGAACAGCTTAGCATTGAACTTGAAAGGTATCCTACAGTTAACTATTTCATTTATAGGCCAGGAATTTCTACCAGTCTAGTTAAGTACGGGTTCTTTATAAAGATCATGCTGGTTTTTGCCTATGGATAAAGATGTTGAACAAGGCATTGCTAGAGGGAGAAAAGTCCTTAACTTATGCTGTACATTGTTTTAAGTGTCAAAATATATGCTATACTATGAATTGCTTTAATTCAAATAAGCGCTATGTTGGCTTCTAAAAGCTATTAATTTCAACTGACTCATTTTATAAATACCACCTCTGAAAAGCATATATTTCTCTTCCCTGCAAAAAACTAATTAAGTATTCCATATTGCTATTATATGACATAATGACACTAATTTCTTATCTGTGTGTGGGTGGGGAAGTAAGGCGATAGAAGGAATAATCCTTATTTCTTTTTCTCTGATGGTGCTGGAAATCACTGAAAGAAAGTAAAATGTAGGGACTAAATAAAAATATGGGAGTCGAGAGGGAAAATCAATAAATATCTAAATTATTAAAGAAAAGCTACTACCGAGTGTCTTACTGTCATGCATCATACCCCGGATCTGAAAGCAGACAGGTGAATTGTCTCCAGCCTGCATTGGTTTGGACACTCTTTCCAGCACGCTCATTAGCAGCTCCAAGTCTAGGCTCCCTGTTAGTAGAAAGGCAGGGATCACAGCAGGGAAGTTATATCTCAGGCTTCTCACATTCCTGCTCTATCTTAGCAAAGCTTTACAAAGCCTTTTCTGGCAGCTCATTAGTAGGTGCACTGATGCATAAGAGACAGTCATTAGAAGTGTTTTTCAACATTGGCTTTTGATCAGGTGACTAGTAGCATTGTGGAGACATTTACGTACATTGTTTTCCATAAGAGATTCTGTTGCTATATTGAGAATGACATACATAAAAATGTTGAAAACTAGCTTGACCTTTCTATGACAAAAAGGGAGAAGAAAAAGAAACTCCATTAGTTCCCTGAATCTTGCCTTTATACTGTCAACTATGACGTAAGAGATGCGTGGACTGCTCCCTCAGCAACTGCTCTCTTTTAGCTTTAAAAATCTAAGCCAAGTTCAAATCTATCGTTTGATTTAGGGTTATGACAAAAGGAACACTAGTGTGAGCAAATACAAATGAAATATCATAAGCTTTTTAGGGTCTCTTCTAATGCTAGGCATTTGTTTTTTCACCATAAAGGCTGACTTTCCAAATAAGGGCAATATCCATCATTCACAGCCTAATAAAGCATTGTAAAAAGTTAGCAGACAAAATTCAGATGGCTCATTAATCTCTAAAGAGAGCTTCCATTGTAAAAATTTGTTAAGGCTACAGGGATAATTTCTTTTAATAAGTAAAAGCATAAGACACTGCGTGTGAAGAAAGCATATGTGGTCAGGTGAACCCCCGCTATAAAATAAGATTGAATTTGTCATTCCTTTAAGAGTCCATTGTCTATAAAATAAAGCAGGTTATTATAGGTAATTGAATTTTCGCTAATAAATTTTCTTTGATAATTATCTTTCACTACTGATATTCTCTCTTTTTTCCCCCAAAACATTGACTTTGTCAAGTTTTAGTTTGGTGAGAATTTTTATTTCATCAGTTCACAGAGTACACATTTAGCCTGTGGTCCCTTCTGAACAGAAGAAAATCATGTGAAGCACATACCCTAACATGTAACTCAAAAGGATGAGAAGCTTTCTTTGTCAAACTTTACTGAAACAAAGTGCATCAGCTTAATCAGGTCTGTTCTTGGCAAGGCAGGAACATGACATGCCAATTACATAAACTTTCAACTAAGTGAAGACTCCTGCTGACTAATTCAGTGTTGATTGTTTTCCGCTACTTGGCTTTGACTGCTTGTTAAGACTTAAAAAAAAATAGGTGGGGGGAGATGGGAGAGGGGGTAAAAATTGTAGGAATTCTCTCCTTCCATCAAACATTCTTATGATTGCCAGCAATTAGTTAAGCTTCTTGGAGGTAAAATGACAAGATGGAACTTGACCAAATACAATGTGTGGAACTCACAGGCATCTGCCCCAGCTGAAAGACATTACAATGTTTGTTAACCTTACGGGTCATTCCTGATTCACTTCTGCAGACAGAAAACAAGATTTATATAACACAGATCAATACTGCCCTAAGACTTTCGCCATTGAGGATGCTAGATTGAGGCACTTCTCTTTATCAGTTTACCATGACACTAATGTATTTTGCCTGTTTTGCCTGGGCAGTGATGAATCTGTTGGCAAGAAAAAACAAATACGTTTTGTTGTTGAGAGACATGTTGTCCATGATTTGTCTCAGCAGACATGCCAACTTGCTGGCCAATTCATTTCCTATTTAATTTAAGTGACATATCTGTCTTCCCCTTTCAGGTATGTCTTTTGTCTACTGCACAACCATACTGGCAGTGCTCTGAGAGAGCTTGCAGTAGATCTCTGAAAGGAGATTGACACAGTAGAACCAGGAACCCAATCTATAATTTTCAGAAGAATCTCTCTGAAATATAGAGCCACTGTCTAACCCAGTGTCTGGCATGAAACTTACTATTTACCCAATTTCTGGCATTTTAGCATTTTAGCAGCATTTTATAAATAGTTCATGAATTTGATGCTACATCCAAAACATAAATATATAGCAAATGTCCTTTTAAAATCAGAGCTTATGCAGAAATATTTTGTTTACTTTGTGAGGTCAAGCAAGTATTGTTTAATTATGAAATATATGTGGCATAATATGACAATATTTTATTTTGATGTGTTACATGTGGGTACAGTTCCTAATTTCTTCATTACCTCAATTAGTTTTACTCAATACTCTCACCTTTAAGGCACTGGATAATATTTAAATAGGAGAGAAACAAAACACAAGGTGATTCATTTTAACAGCAATGCTTATATAGTTTAATTTTAAATGAAGCTACTTTTTAAAGGAAGATAACACACTCTATCATGAGACACACATGACACCTAAGTAAATATTAATAGAAAAGTCAAGGAAGAAATGACTTTACATTTCAATTCATGACAAAGCCGATGCTCTAGGAAAAATGTGTTGAGTGGTGAAACCATAGCATAGGAATACCTCAAACTCTGACAGTCCTTAAGCAATGGAACAGTTAATATAGCACAGCACAGTCCACAAATGTGCCAGCTAAATCTCTATGTCAGAACACATTAATTATCAGTCAGTTTACCTTTCTCCTTCATAACATTTTTGATTAAAATTTCACACATTACAATGATACGTGTCTTTTCTATAAGCTGTGAAATTTGCTCAGCCATCAATGGGTTTGGATTTTGTTCCTAAGAAGCTTGTAGTACATAAAAAGTTGACTTATGATCTCTGAATAGTGAAATCAAGGAGTTTCTTTTGGATAGACATAGAATTTTATAACAGCAGTGGTGTCGCAGAGCAAAACATTCATTAGTAATATTGTACCCCCAAAAGCAGTAACTTCTCTCTTAATATGTTGGCTCAAAATTTATAACTGCAAGCCTTAATTAAGCTGTAGATTATGTTTTGAAAGGTATAGTCAATGTAATGAATCCCTGAAGATGAAAAATAAACAATAAAAGATAATCAAAACATTTATCTATTTAATGGATTTATATAGTTGTGTTGTAAATGTTATTTAACAGATGTGCAAAGATTAATAGAATAATGCAATGATAATTGTAAAAACATTCTAATCATTACTATCTAAACTGACATGCAATACTGCTGTGTTAACTCTTACAACTATGGAATACATGTTTATAGGACTATCAGTTTGAAATCCAATTATTTTTAAGGGTGAAGCACACTGTAGTTTTAGATTCAATACTTTTTCCGATTGGTTATGTAACACTGACTATTCTCTACTTAAAAATAAAAGATGTAATAAAATAAACTTGAGCCAAGATTTCTCTAGTGTTCTATCATTTACCAAGTCTGCAGATGTCAGCTGCATCAATCATGTTCTGGAATGACTCTTCTTGAGAGATTCTGTTTTTAATAATAATTTAGAAATCTGAAACATGAGTGTGCATGTGTGTGTTCATATATACACGTACATAAGCACATATCCAGCTACCATCCCACCTACACAGACACACATAAAGTTTCAGCTCCCCTGGAACTGCTAAAAAAAATTCAAAGATTAATATGTTTTATACCAAACTTTTCTCTTATTGAAACAAATTTGTTATTGATTAAACTCCTCAACTCCTTCATTATATGAGAAATAAATTGAAATATAAACACAACATTTCAACTTTTCTATTGAGTTTAAAAGTTATATGGATTTGAATGTCACTCCTCTTGGACATGAATCCCCATCTTTCCATCATAAAAAGAACACTCTTTTTGATAGAGGAGCTATTTGGAACCTAATCAGTTTTTTGAATTTTAACAATAGTTTTTGCAAAACTCAGTAGTTTATTTTTTTAATGGAAAAATTTTCAAAGGGAGAATAGTCAACGTTTAGAAATGATGCAAAGTATAATGGTCAAATTTAGAAAAAACCCCCAAAGTTTTGGCTAAATGGTAGGTCACGAACTCAAAGACTTCCTAAATTATAGACTGTAAATACACTTTTAACATCCATGAATGACTGGAGTTGAACCATTAGTGAAATAGAACTAGTCACCTACCATAACACCTTGTCATTTATTGAATTTCTAGCAGTGGGAATCCACAGTAACATTCCCGAACCTGGACTAGGAATGAAACACTTAGGCTTCCTTCTCCTCAAGTCACTGCTCAGTTTCCCACTGAAGAAGTCCAGTTTCATTAATTACAAGGTATTCCAGTTAATCCTAATTCCAGGAAGGTCATTCCAGTTAATCTATAGCCTATCTACTGCAATTTAAACTCATCCTTTTATTCTTGTCATTGAAAGGGATGAACTACTAGTGACTGTGAACTTGAGGTAAAGTGGTAGGATGTCTGTCAGTCTTCCTTCTCTAAATTATTTAATCTGAATTCCCTTAACCTTTCCTCATTAGTCTGCTTTCAAATCCTCTGGTTATTTTCACTTTTTTTCTTCATATTGTCTTCAATTTTCTACATTTAGCTTAATGTGAGGATCTCAAATGCTAACACAGTCCCAAGTTGAATACCAAGGAACAAGCATCAAATTGGCCATGGAAATACTGAGTTTAAGTATATTAATAAGCAGTAAAACACAAAAGTAAATACAAATAAACCATTATATCCAATTTCCATATACTTTCCAAATAAAATAGAAAGTGATACTTATTTAAGAGCCAGTATTTATTAAGAATGTTGGAGGTCACCATACACAGAGATCACACCAGTACTTTTATCAAGCAACATAAACAAGATCAAGAATAAGTGATACTCTTTTCCAAGAAAATGATATATTTGAGTATCATTGAGATGGATTGAGAGAAAGAAGCTGTACATCCGCAAGACCTTTCTTTCTCTGTCTAGACAGCTTTAGAAAGGTATCATTTCCTGATCTTTGTAGAGGTCATTTGGGAGAAAAACATCCATTCTCACTGCTAACTTAGCTTTGCCCTCCTTGGGAAATGTACATAGGCTTCTGCTTTCCCTTACCCTCACCAAGTTTTGAAGGACCTGATTTCCAATGTCCTATTCCTAGAAATCCTGAATGCTTCTTCTGATAGCTCTGGCACCTGGAAGCTTGGATAATGTAACTCAGATCATCAGTTTTAGATGCTCTAAAAACAGAAACAAGCAAGCTTTGGTCTAACAGAATTTTAAGAGACGAAACTGGTTCAAGGACTCTCGCATTAAACCAGAGGCATTCTCAGTTTATCCAAAAAGATCACTGTGGGCCAGGGATTTTAACACTTTAGAGTGCATCAGAATCACCTGGAAGGTTTGTTAAAACACACATTACTAAGTTCCAAGTCCAGAGCTTCTGATTCAGTAGGTCTGGGGGTGTGGCTCAAGAATTTCCCATCTGCCCAGCAAAGGAAATCATCAACAAAATTAAAAAGTGACCTACAAAATGGGAGAAAATGTTTGTAAATTACATATCTGATAAGGATTAATATCTGAAATACATAAAGAATTCATATAACTCAATAGCAAGAAATCAAACTATGCAATTAAAAATGGGCAGAGGATCTGAATAGATGTCTTTCCAAAGAAGACATACAGTTGGCTAATAGGTTCATGAAGAGATTCTCAACATCACCAGTCATCAGGGAAATTCAAATCAAAACCATAATGAGATATCACCTCATACCTGTTTGAACAGCTATCATAAAAAAGGTAAGAAATAACAAGTGTTGGTGAGGATGTGGAGAAAACGGAAACTTTGTGCACTGTTGGTAGGAATGCAAATTGGTGTAGCCACTATGGAAAACAGTATGGAGGTTCCTCAAAAAGTTAAAAATAGAACTACCATATGATCCAGCAGTCCACTTCTGAATATTTATTCAAAGAAAACAAAAACACTAATTCAAAATTAGTTCACTGTAGCATTATTTACAATAGCCAAGACATGGAAACAAACTAAATGTACACTGATGGATGAATGGATAAAGAATATCTGAGAAATTTATCTATATATCTCCATAAACAAGAATGAAATCTTGCCTTCTATAACAACATGGATGAAACTTGAGGACGTTAGGCTAAGTGAAATAAGTCAGACAGGGAAAGATAAATACCATATGATCTCACTTATATGTGGAATCTAAAAACAAAACAAAGAAAGAAAAAAAACTGAGCTCATGGATATAAAGAACAGGTCAGTGGTTGTGTGAAGCGAGAGGTGGCAGGTGGACAAAATGGGTTGACGGGGGTCAAAAGGTGCAAATTTCCAGTTGTAAAATGTATAAATAATGGGAATAAAATGTACAGCATGGTGTCTATAGTTAATAATACTATATATTACAACATATATTACAATAATTACAATATATTACAATAATACAATAATACTGTATTGCATATTTCAAAGTAAACTAGAAATGGATCTTGAAAGTTCACATCACAAGAAAAATTTTGTAACTATGTATGGTAATGGATGTTAATTGGACTTACTGTGGTGATTATTCTGCAATATACACAAATATCAAATAAAAAGAGAATTTTCCCTTTTAAGAAGCTCTCAGATGATGTTACTGCATGTGGTTGAGGACCACACTTTGAGAAACACTTGTGTAAGCTATGCCTAAACAGAAATGGAACTTCCAGGGCTCCATGGAAAACCAACAAAAATACTGGGAAGGAACTGAGTCCATCTCCTCTTTTATCATCTTACCTGGCTTTAACCTATCCTTAGAAAATAACTGGAACTCTAAAGACAGAATTTTGTTTTCCTCAGGGCTATGTTTTTGTAGGCAAGCAGCAGTATAGGTTAGGATCTAGTTTTAGCTCATACAGTCAGGCCTCCCTGTCCTTGAATTCTGCATCCAAGGATTCAACGAATCGTGAAACAAAAATATTTTTTTAAAATTTCAGAAAGTTCCAAAAAGCAAAACTTGAATTTGTCATGCACTGGCAACTATTTACACAACATTTACATTATGTTTACAACAATTTACATAGCATTTACATTGTATTTGATATTACAAGTAATCTAGAGATGATTTAAAGTACAATATGCAGGAGGATGTGCATAGGTTATATGCAAATACCAGGCAGTGTTATATAAGGGATTTGAGCATCCCAATTTTGGTATCTGCAGGGGCCCTAAAATCAATCCCCCAAGGATACCAAGGGAAAAGGGATGACAGTACTACTTGCCCCTTTCATTGCCTCCTCGTCCCTAGATCTGTGTTATACTTTTATTCTCAGAGAACCACAGAGGAAGGTAGAACCCAGCAGCAGCAGCTCCCATAAATACGTACCTATGAGAACAACAAATCCTTTTCTGGCTCTCAAACTATTTTAGGTGACCAAGTAAGCATGACAGTTCTAGCATTTTCTCATGATATTTATTAAACTCTTCCTCTATTTTGTTAATTCTGTAAATTAAGAAGGGTATAAAGATAAATTTTTTGGTCTTTAAAAATTTGTAGTTTTGGTGGAAGAAACTGAATAACTTCCACTTGTATCACTTTACTATTAAAAATTATTTTTGTATTATCAAACATGATCTTCAAGACATCTCTGTGAGGCAAGGATCGAATTTAAGTAATTACTAGGATTTGTACATTTTGATTTAGTTTCACCAACTAGGGTCTGAGACAAGGATATGAGTGCAAATAATTTATCTGGAAAGTCATCCAGAAGGTACTGTGAGGGAGTGAAGATGTGAGCCAGTAACAGGAGAAAAGCCAATAACCTAAAAGTACATAAATGAACAGGCTCCCACTAAAATCCATAATCTATGTAATAATTGGTCACGAAAAGATAACATTTTGTCAGCAAGGAGACATTTGTGTCCTGTATTACATGTATATATTATTTTACCATGACCAAGATCTTTAATATTTCATAAATGCCCCAATAATATTACTTTTGAAAATGAACTATTCTTTTCCCCTGCCAGTTTTTGCATCAAAGCTGACCAAGCTGCTCCTACTCTGGAATTTTAAACAAAATCTAATTAAATCAACAAAGTTCGCTGGATGGGGTTAGGCTGTTTCCTGAATGCACATGACTCTGCCGCTCTGCCTGTAAAGAGCTCCCAGCCTTGTTTTCAGCTGACTTTTTCTTAGGACTGGCCCTTGATCACTCTTAACGATCCCCAGCTGTATCAGTTCCCGGCCTGCTTTAACCCCAGCTGGCCTGGCCTCACATCTCTGCAGTGTCTGGAGGACAAATGAAGCCAAGCTGACCAGCACCTCCTTAATGTAGCCCTAGATAATAGGTGGTAATAGACATTTTAATCATTTCTTTTGTCCCTCTATATGTGCTATGAAAATTAATTACCTGTGCATTAAAAAAAATCAGGAATAAAAGATGTGGTGTGTTTGTCAATCTTGTTGCTACTATATCACTATTCCCAACCCCTCTCACCCACTTCGTTATTTTAAAGATGTTTACAAACCTGCCAGCATAGCGCAGAGACTATGGCTGAAAGGTTGTGGAAATCTGTTGAGAATTGGCCACAGATGTGGCCTACTTATTTCTAAAACTGACCCCTTCCCGGAGATACCTATTCATGAAAATCACAGACCATATTATTAGTAGGCCATATTAGTTTATTTTAAATTAAGAATAAGAAAGTATCAAAAATCAAGTGTTAGGCATGAAGACTGGCAGAGGGTAAGCTTGTCATACTCAGCTGTTAACTTCATTATCAGAAAGGAATCAGGACCCTCTGTCCTATATGCAGATATTAACAGACGTAAACTTAGCTGAAGGCTGGGAGGTTATATGCAGTCCAGAAACTATTAATAAATAAATAGCCAAAACTCACATAGACACACCTTGAATGTTATACATCCCAGCTAATGTCAATCAACTGCCTAACTTTGCTCAATTAGTTTATATTGCACTGACACACATTCTCCAGTGTAGGTTCTCATTAGGAATTGTCATTGTTGTTTTTAAGCTCCAATTATTTTTCTTAAAACAGCAACAGCAAAAAGGAAACAGACATGCTTGGTCACTATCCCAGCTCACTAGACAGTTTTGATCTGCCAGCAGCTTCATGAGTACCGTAATCAACCACGAAGTCAGTCTTTACGATTAGCTTTAGCCACAATACTAGAACATATTGATGGAAAAAGGAGAAACCACAGACTTGAAAAGAAATGTTTTAAAGTGGCATCCATTAATTTTCCTAAGAATTTTTGTCAGCATGGGCAATGGTAATATAATAAACAAAATTTTATTTTAAAAAATGTACCTGACAGATACATTTTACTTTTCTCTAGACAACTGAGGACAGATCTTCTGCAAAGTTGAAGATACATATGTGTTTGCTAAATTCAAATTTGACTTATATTTATGCTTTTATTCTACAGGGAGCCATACCCAGTGAGTGTGTGTCCGTGTGTGTATACACACATTTACACATGGATATGTACCTCTGTTATTGTATGATTATTATACTGGTTAAGCCTGAGTTCCAAGGTGTTACCTGTTTATAGTCACTTTGAAAAAATTTTAGAGAAAATCACACTTTGAACAATGTTTCCAGCTAGATACATACTTATTTTATAATGCTATGTGAATTTATTTTTGGTCCTTTGAGTTACGTGAAAGAAATATGGACCTATTAAATAATGTTATTTGAGTTTAATCATTCCACTGCCTTTTCTATGGAAACCAGCTTTTATTTCATGTACTTATGCTCTGAAGTTGATTCTGCACTTTGATATTTATGCCACAAAACTCCTCTGAGAAATGAACCAAAATCACCAAGAATAGAATTCAGCCTGAAGTTTCCACATAGCTGGCTGGCAGAAAATTTGCCTATTATCTTATGCTTGTGGTGTCACAGTCGGCTTCTTGGTAAAAGATTTTCCTGTGAACACTAATTTCTACCACTGAGGAAGAACAGGTGGCTTTTTTGTTTGTATTTGTGTGTGTTTGTGTGTGTGTGTGTGTGGTTAATAATATAAGTTTTTACTCCTAGCCCCTGAGATTTTATATTTCTGTCTACTTAAGTCAGGTAGTACTATGTAAAGCACTTATAGACTCTGAATTTCACAGGACCATGTAAATGCAAGAGTTATTTACTCACCATAAGATGACAAAGGCCAACAGCTGAACTTGCCTTGCTGAAAGGATTTTTTTTTTTTTTTTTTTTTGCGGTATGCAGGCCTCTCACTGTTGTGGCCTCTCCCATTCCGGAGCAACAGGCTCCAGACACGCAGGCTCAGCAGCCATGGCTCATGGGCGCAGCCGCTCCACGGCATGTGGGACCTTCCCGGACCAGGGCACGAACCCGTGTCCCCGGCATCGGCAGGCGGACTCTCAACCACTGCACCACCAGGGAAGCCCGCTGAAAGGATTTTGCAGCAAATGGTTCAGAGTGCTCTTTATTTAGGTCTGCTGGGGATAGTGTGTCCAAAGTAAATACCCAAAAGACCTTCCTTCTACTAAGTTCACTCCCTGAATTATCCTTTCTCTGTGAAGGATTAATTTTCTAAACGCCTATGAATTTCAAACTAGAAATTGCATGGCACAAATTAATAAAGAGTTTAGCTGTAGGGCAATCAGTGGCACTTTTTCTAATCAAGCTCAATATGCCCAATGTACTCTGTTAAGATTGTAACAGTTCACCAAATGTATTTGAAGTCACATGGGCATGTCATCACACAAATAGCCTTATTAGAAAAACAATTCCCAAATTAATAAAATCTGAGAGTATCATGGCCAGAATGTAAGTATATGATGAATGAGAACCAGCAGTGTCTTTGAGGAAAGTATAAGGTACACTTATCACTTCCATCTGCTGAATGCACTGGGTCAAGGGTGTTCTGAGAATACTGACTTCACTTTTGCTTTGAGTACAAAACTTACCTAAAATAACATCCTTAGCAATTTAGGCAGACTAGGATTAACATGTTTGAGCCTCTCTTCTTCTTTCTTCTGCCTCTTCTTTCCTCCTCTTCCATTTTCTTTCTCTTATATAACCTTAGATGCAAGGGAACAAGTTAAACTTTCAAATCACAATACCTTGTTATCGTCCATCTCTGCAACAGTGATCAACAGTGATTTGTTTTTCTTTTTTTTCTCCATTGTCCCCATCTTTCTTCCCCTTTTCCTCTTCCCAATAGGTACCCACTCTAATATGAAAGTAAATTTGGAAAATATGTAAGAATCCTTAAAAAGATTGTTTTGTGTATATTGGGATTTTTACTTTTACATAATAACTATTATAATATACTTCCTGTTTTTACTTTTGTTTTTGGTTGTTTTACTTTTTTCACTCAGCAGTAAGTTTTAAGATTTCCTCTTCCTCTGTGTATTTCTAGCTTATTGCTTCCTACTGCTGCAAACTATTTCACCATACACATCTACACATTTACTTACCCATCACCTTATTGATGTACCCTTAGATTGCTTCCAACTCACACACACACACACACACACACACACACACACACACACACATACACACACACACCATTGAAATAAGCACCCTTGTACATATCCCCTTATGAACCTAAGCAAGTGTTTCTCTGAATGGCATACATACTCAGGGATGGAACTGCAGAGTCATGCTAGAGACTTTGCACATTAAATTTCACTCAGTACTGTCAAATGTTACTACAGCCAGAGTCTGCTATTTTAATGTGCATTTCTCTCTTTACTAGTAGCAATGCTCTACTTGACCATTTTTCTAGTTTGTTTCCTATCTTTTTCTTCTTTTACAAGAGATCTTTAACTGGCGTGAACTACAACCATGTTTTGTATTTTTGGAGTGTATACAAAAAATCCATCTGCACTTCAATAGCACAAGGATATTATCCTATTTGATCATATATAACATAAATTTTGACATTTATATAGAAGTTTCAAGACTGACATGGCTGGCTGATAATGTTTTAATGCTCTTACTTTTAGACCTTGGAAATTTTATTTGTAAATATTCTCTGCCTTATTTATATTTTAGTATTTGGGTCAGCAGCTATTCTATGTCTTTACATTTGGAGGTCTCCATTCTAGCACTAACTGGTGACTGCTTTCAAAAATTTTACTAACACTTGAAGAACATAAATACTTATAGGCAAAGGATCAATTTGTTAGGAAATGAAATCCAATGGACTGGATATTAGTTCTAAACTCTGTATCTTCCTTCATCTTGTTGGTTACTTTCCTGTTTGCATTTAGATATATATAGATAGATATATATGTGTGTGTGTATATATATATATATTTCTAAGCCATATATATATATAACCAGACATTATGTCTTAAAGACTAGGAGGGACTAGATGGTGATAACAAGTACAGGTTTATAAAATGATATTATAAATAACCAGGAAGAAAAATTGCTTTTTTGACTCATAATTTTTTTCATAATGTATAAGAATTTCCAGGTATGTGGAGTTCATGATTCTTGATTTGAGAAATTTTGTGTTCTTAATGATCTTAATTAAAACTCAAAATCCATACATAAAGACTGAAAGAATAGGATTTGTGACAGTGACTCTGAGTGTTAGATTCACTTTTCTATCACCATGGGTGTAGCAGGGTGGCAGAACGTGATTAGTAAGGGGTTCTCTCCCATAAACTTGAAGCATCCTATCATTACCCTGCTGTGAGATATGGAAGAGAGTGTGCAGGGCATGTGAACATAGAACACAGAACAGCAGGAATTGTGGGTGAAGAAGATGCTGACTCAGTCTTGAGCAAACATGCACTTTGAGTGCACATGGATTTGCTTTGATCCTTCCAAACACCATCACATGACCTCTCTAGCGACAAGTAACATATATGTGCAAGAAAGTTACCTGTAATAAGGGGTGGGATCCATAATCTTTGTGTACAGCAAAGCAAATGGATCCACAGAGTAGTAGATTCATGACCTTGGATTCATTAGCTGAGTGTTCTCACCAACTGCACAAGCAGCCATGGATACATACCGGAAATACGTTCTGCTGAACTTCAATGCCACTTTGCAGTCAGAACTCAACTGTAGAAATTAGCCAGACAATCTGTACACCAGAGAGCATGAAAGAGGGATAGCAATACAAGAAATTAAGGTCTGATTTTTCTCAAAGATTTCAGTTCATGAATTTAACACTGACTAGTAGCAGATACAGCTCATAGAATATAACATGATTTGTGGTTTGTGAGTTATTAATTTATTTAAATTGATCATGTAATTCCAGATTCAGTGTTATTCATGAATCATGGATGAAAAGTCATCAAGAAAGAATTTCTTATTAAGAACAATAAGAAAATTGTTCATGGGTAGTTTTGTTTACAACACAGTAAATTAGAGTGCATTAGAAACTACAAAGAAATAATCAATGTAAAAATATTATGATTTATCAATTTTATGATATTTTACACATGATATAAATATTAGATTACATAAAATAATATAATGCAAATATATTACTGAAATGTAAAATACTATCACTATAATATCATCTCTTCTTATAAATGAAATTGAACTAAATTACATTATATAAAGTAAATCACAATAAAATACATATCTGTGAAACCAATTGTTGAGCAATGTCAGAATATCTTCTACAAAAGAATAATATAATATACTATGCACCCTCAGTAAACTACATTTTATTATAGTGACTTAGAAGACAGTGTTATTTGAAGATCAGGATATATTAAGAATATGCTTTTCAAATTTTCAGGGGTAAAATTGACATTAAGTAGTATTGAAAACTGTCAGGCTTTTGGGAAATCTTTTATTATATTATACAGCCTTTATCAACTGGAATGTATAGAAAATGAGGAATTCTGATTTAAACCAGAATGAAATCTGATTGAACCATATTAAATAACCATTTATGTAAGACAAAAATAATCAAATTATGGTTCAATATAACAGTTTTTTCTATGATCTTTGTTGGCTGTTGGTCACTTTCTTATTACATAAGCATAACATCTTAATTTAAAAAAACTTTTTCCTTTTCATATGTCTCTCTCTTTAAAAATTAAACATAAAAGAGCAGGAAATGCAGAGAGGCAAGATAGGGGTAGGGGATAGGGGATTAAGAGGTACAAACTACTATGTATAAAATAAATAAGCTATAAGGATATATTGTACAACACAGTGAATATAGCCAACATTTTATAATAACTAGAAATGGAATGTAACCTTTAGAAATTGTGAATTACTATGTTGCACACCTGAAGCTTATATAATATTGTATATCAACTGTACATCAATTTAAAAAAAAGACCTTTAAAAGATCCTAAGTGCCCAATGTGATGGTATTTGGAGGTAGGACTTTTGGAGAAAAAACATGTGTGTGTGTATGTATGTATATATGAGCAGATCCCAGTTAAGGAAGAGTATGTGGATAAATTGACTCTAACTATAGCTGAGTGTTTAACGTATTTAAATCCAGATGGCAACTAAAGAAAACATTTTAGACATTTTCAATATTGTAAAGCAAATACGAAGAGCTGTGCACTGGTATTTGATTTGAATTTTTATTTAATTATTTAAGGGTTGAATTTGCAGATCTTCCAAGTTTTTCTAGAATATTAGGAATTCTAATTCTTGGTATTAAATTTTAAAAGTAGCTATACGTATAACACATTTATGATGATAGCTGTATAGAAAATATTTTATTATTTTATTTGTGTGCACATAACTGATTAGACATAAGTTTATAGAGAGAGTATATATGATAAGGTTGCTAGTCAAGCAATGTAAACACAAGAAGGTGGAGGAAATAAGAGCAACTGATTTTCAAAAAGTGATATCTTGCATTATATTTAGTACTGTTCTCTTTCAAATGCTTGTTTTGTTTGTTTGTTGCTTTTGAAGCTTGGGGGTTTGAGGCAAGAAATCATGAAATAGAGGTGTGAAAATTCAGATAGCAGTTAATTAGTTTAGTTAGACTGTTAACACAAACATAATGGATTTTAAGCTTTTCCCTTTTTTGTCCTCTGACTTCAGGCAATTATACACCAGCACTTTTTGAATAAGTTACTGTATATGATTTGAGAAAATAGACTGCTTGCACACTTAAGCCCAATCTAATTAATTCAATTTATTGAAATTATTTATTCATCTTAAATCCAACTGAGTCTACTATGGCCATCATTGAGCTCATTCATATACTGTCATCTTTGATGTTGAAGTAAGTCACCTATTTTCTTTCCATTGGCTCTAGAGGAAAAATTGTATATTGAGCACTATATAATTTAAAAACACTAACTTTACAAAAGAGAGATTATGTTTATTGATTCTTATCTGCATGGATCTGAAAAGTAAGGCACATTTGAGTCTTGAATTTCATATGAGTATTTTAAATTTCTTTTCGAAATTTTATTTTTTACCCTTTGTTTTCCTCTACTCAACACATTGGGAAAATCCAAAAATGGGAACTGAGTAAAATAATCTAAATTTTTCAAAAAATAAGACAATTTTTCAAAAAATAAGACAAAATCCAAAAATGGGAACTGAGTAAAATAATCTAAATTTTTCAAAAAATAAGACAATAGGGTAAAGACGGGGACTTTGAGAGGTAGTTTCTATTTCCTCATGTTATGGGAATATGTATGTAAGCTTTCCTGATTCAGCATAAGGGACTCTTACTCCCAAGAATGATAGCTCTATCTTAACTTTCCTTTGTGTTTCTGTATTACAAGACACTGCTCCACTCAAATCTTTTTGCATCCAGAGTGCTATTATTATATCTATTCCATACAGTTGGGTATGAAAGAGTTGCTCCAAGATCCCTGAACTTTGGGGAGTCTAAGATTTATGCAACAATCAGGTTTGACATCACTCATTTACTCAAATTTTTTACTAATTATCTAAACTTTCTAGAATTTGGTTTTGGAGAATAGAAATCGTCTAAAATATTTCACATACTATATAAATGAAAAAAAAAGAAATGTATAATCTAACTGGAAAAAATGGGCATGACATTTAAGTTGATACAAATATGATAATCTTGCCATCCTGCAAGTATCACATAGCTCTGAAAAAAGCAGACCATCCTCTAGGTTTTTGCAGTGATTGCATCAATAAACTAGAAACTAAAAATCTGCAACCAGCCGAAAGATGAAAAACATGGCCATCCACAACCGAAGACATCAACTATTTTATGAGGGGTAATTTTTTCTTGCCTGAATCCTCAAGAAATCTTGAATATTTCCAAAATATACAATAAATACAACCTACTATGGTTAGCCCCAATTCCTTAAAATAATATAATTTACCATAATCATCAACTTTGATACAAGCAAAATATTACTCTCTTATGTATTCTCAATATTCCACAGAAAGTATTTTATAACATGGTTAGAGTCCCTAAATGAATTATCTCTCACTTTGAAAAGAAATGAGAACCTGGATGAGGAAGGTGGCAGAAGGACTGGAAAGGGGGAAAATGTTTGTAAGAAACAAAAAAGAAACAGCTATGTGACTTTTTGTAGCAGATGACAAAGAATGGCATATTAGAGATGACTCCAAATTTTATCCTACTCAGGTATGCTTATAATTCTCTATTCTCTGTTCCTTCCCTATTCAGTACCAAGCAGCTAAATATAGATCAAACTTAAACTTTTGTTTGATAACATGCAATTGCATTTCCACTTTTTATATAAGAAAGTCTACAAATTTTACTGAATGTGTATTGAATTTGGACTGATGTTGTTAACACCAGGTAAAGATGTCAGCAGGCAGGATGGAAGCTCAGGAGAGAATGTGTGGTCAACTACCAGGTAGAGTTATGAGGGAACAGATGTAACAGTACCTTCAATAGGTGAATGTATTGGCACAATGCCAAAGTTCACCATCATTTTGGGGGTTATTAATTATTTAAGGCTTCTCCTTGAATTAATTTAATGCCAATAACTAACGTATTATTAAAATCTTAAGGTTTTTGTTTTTAGAAAAAATAAAATATCCCTAAATACTTGACTTCTATGTATAGCTTTGTCCATACTCCTGTTCTCAAAAGTCAGGAAAGACACAATTTGGGAGAGTGTTGATAGTGACAAATTCAGTTATCTCAAAGACATATACAGGCTGCCCAGGTCTTGCAATCTATTACCACATAGCATAATGCTGTCTGTACTGACTGGGCCAGAAATACTTCATTTCACTGGATAACAATCTTATAAGACAACCTTGTCATTTTAATTTGTCACTCTTTGTCTCCTATATCTCATTGAAGTCTCATCTGTTCGGCCATGTGCCATAGGCTACATCGACCAGAAAAAAATCCTATCACACTGAATAGAAAAAGGAAAGTCACTAAGAGAAAGTTTGCGTCTAAAGACACTACTGTAGATTCTATTCCCCGAGGCATAGCAGGTGGTATAAATACAATCTAAACTGAGACAGAAAAATGAATTGTTGCTTCTATTTCCTGTCTCCAGTGTCTCTGGGAATGTTATACCTGCTTCTTCTACTCAGCTATTGATTTGGTATCCTTTATCATCCACAGAGCAAAGAGGAAGGGGGAAAAGGAAATAGAGAGTACAGGAGGGCTAATGTCTGATGCATAGTCTGTGCTTGAAAAATATAGCAATTTTCAATTAATGACTGAAAGCCTATCTCCTTCAGAAATCCTTCCTGCTGATTTAAAAAAGAGGTACCATTTTTTTATCAGGGGCCCACCTTGTATTGGGAAGTGGTATACAAATATGTGACACTTTTACTTTTGTGCTTTAGCCCCTCTCTCTTAATCTTAGCATTTGTAACATTGAATGAACACAATACAAATGCCTTAGTGTATTCTATTGACATATATTGCCATTTTCCTTTATTTAAAAAAGTAAGAACTTTTTCTGATTAATAATGCGTTTCTTTCTCTCTTTGTTATTGTTTTGAAACAGTAATCACAGATGCCGGCTGAGACTCCTGTAACTCCGTTAAAGTATGAATTGGTTTCAAAACTGGAGAAGTGGAGATAGAACCGTATATATGTTGAACATATGTTCCTTTCATTACAATTCTTCACTTCTGTTAGGCTTTATTTGAAGACACTTTGCCTTCACAAAACAGGGATTTAATTAGTGGAAGCATTTTCCACTTTTTTCTGCAGTGGAGAAGACCACAAAATGAGTACTTACTCCACTGTCCTACCAGGTTTTCTTTTACTCCTCTTCCTTTGTGTGAGTCACTGCTTGATCAGTGAACTCCCACATATTCAGCAGACACAAGAGTTTCAACACTAGTGGACACACCTGGGTATTTGCTGGGGCTGTTAAATCTAGTTGGCCTTCTTCTCCAATACTTAAAAAAAAGTCTTCAAAATTAAAAACAACCAAAAAAAGAAAGCCTAACTTTTAAACTTCCTATATAAAATACTTTGTGACAACCCTTACTTTTCTTTATACCCCTTTAAAACAAAGCCTGAAAAAATCCTCATATGGAGCTATAAAAGTGAATGAAGATTAATGTAAAATTAAGTGATTCAATGTTGTATGAATGCCCATTACCATTTTCATAAAATATTAATGACAAGTAAGCATATTTTTAAGAACTGTGGCATAATATTAGAATCATATGTATTTAGTTGCTCATATGCCTTTCCTGTATGTTACTTGTTCTAAACTATTTGCTTTAAGGTCAAAGACCACATATGTTTAACCAGTTCTGCATGCCATTAGGTACAGGTAAGATACATAAAAAGGACTTTTTCTGTGATGATCTAATACTAAGAGTAAAAGTGAGGGCACTGTCAGAGAGAAAAGAAACAAACTAGAGCTGGATATTAAAGACCAGAAGACAGGATTTAATTCCAGCCACACTTAAGATATGCAATGTATCTTTGATTTCAGGGCTCTCTCTAGCTTTTCCTGTTCTATAGCTCTGCATCTGACACTACTCCAACATTGCTGAGATTTCCTTGAATTTTCATTTTTAGAATATTGCATGAGAAAGTATCATTACAGCAATTTTTTACCCTATAAGGATGCAAAATACAAAATGAATAAATTGAGTATTTAATATACATGTGCACAGGTGGGCAAAAAACAAATGTTTTCTGATAAAGAAAGCTATACATTTGTGTGTTCCCTTGCTCAAAGAACTACTGAAGCAACAACAAACACTAGAGTGTGAACTATGTTTCTAAAAATGATGGACTCAATGGGTTGTATAAGAACATAAAGTTTAAGTTTCCTTAAAATAAGTTTTATCGAATGTATTATGCACTTCTCAGGTGAATCTGTTCACTTGAAAACAATGACACAAACAATTTACATCACAAAATATGGGAAACAAAACAAAATGAATGAGTAGTCATCAAAATTCTGGATCATACAAGTGTTGACTGAAGGACTTAGGCTTCTTCAATAGTCTATTTTACATTTGCTCAAATAAAATACTTGCTACATGTAATAATATCAATGTTTATTTTTGAACAGGTTTATTGAGATAAATAATTTAATTGACATATTATAATAGTCACCCATTGTAAATTACAATTCAATGATGTTGGTAGATTATTTATAAGGATGTGAAAACATCACCACCATCCAGTTTTAGAGCATTTTCATCAACCTCAAAAGTTTCCTATGCCCTTTAACAGTTAACCCATGTTCCTACTCCCAAGTCCTAGGCAATCACGGATGTGCTTTCTATTTCTATAATATGCCTTTTCTAGACATTTCAAATAACTGGAACCATAATATGCAGTATTTTTCCTCCTTTTACTGAGCATAATGTTTTTTTACATCCATGTATCAGTAGCTCAGTATTGCATTGTATGGATATACCAATTTATCAGCTAATGAACTTCTGGATTTTTTTCTACACTTTTGTTTATTTTGAATAATGCTGCTGTGAGCATTTGTGGACATGTCTTTGTGTGAGAATATATTTTGATTTCTCTTAGATTCCTAGAAAAGGAATTTTTGGTTTATATGATAAATTGATGTTTAATTTTCTAAGAAACTGCCACAATGTCTTCCAAAATGCTGGTAACATTTTACATTCCCACCAGCAATGCTTGAGAATTCCACTTTCTTCACATCTTCACCACCACTTGGTATTATTGTCTGTTTCTCTGCTTACAGCAATTTGAATGGATTTGTAGTGGTCTCCCATGATTTTACTTCACATTTCCATAATGACTAATAGCTTTGAGCATCTTTTGATCTATTATAAGTCATTCACATATTTTCTTTGGTGTATTTTCTACTGATTTCTTTTCTTTATTAAATTGAATTGTATGTTTTCTTTTGAGTTGTTAATGCTCCTTTATATTGTAGATACGAATATTTTATCAGATATATATAACTTGCCAAATTTTCTTCCAGTCTGTAGCTTGTCTTTTCATTTTTTAAATCATGTCTTTTGAAGCATGAAGTTTTAATTTTGGTGGTATACAATGTATCATTTTTTTTCTTTATTGACCATGCTTTTGGTGTCACATCTAGGAACTCTCTACCCAACCCAAGGTCATGAAGATGGTTCTCCTGTGTTTCTGTTGAAGTTTTACAGTGTTTTCTCTTACATTTAGGTCTAGGGTCCATTTTGAGTTAATTTTTGAATATGGTATAAGATAAAGTGTAAGTCTTGTGGGGTTCTTTTGCATGTACACATCCAACTGTCCTCACAACATTTTTTGAAAAAGCTAACGTTTCCCCATTGACTTGTCCTTATGGAAATTCAATTGAACTTAGTTGTGAGAAGTTACTTGTGAACTCTCAACTCTGTTCCCCCGATCTGTTTCTCTATCCTTATGCTAGTGCCACAATGTCCTGATTACTGTGGACTTAATAAGTTTTAAAACCACATATTGTATGTCTTTCAATAATGTTTCTCTTTTAAAAATTTTTTGACTCTTCCAGATACTTTGATTTTCCATACAAATTTTAGGATCAGCTTAACAATTTCTACCAAAAGAACTTGCTAGCATGTAATAGAGATTGCAATAAATTTGGATATCAGTTTGGGGAGAAATGTCATCTTGACAATATTGGGACTTTAATCCATGAAGGTGGACGCTCTCTCTTTATGGAGCTCCTTTAATTTCTCTCAGCAATGGTGTACATGAGTCTTGAACATTTTTATTAAATTGTTCCTATGTATTTTGTTCTTTTTGATGCTAATGTGAATAAAAATATTTTCTTAATTCTATTTTCATATTTTTCATTGCTAGTACATATAAATATAATAGATTTGTGTGGGATTTTATATTTACCAGATAATTTCATCTGCAAATACAAATACAGTTTTAATGTTTCCTTTAAAATATTTGGACACCTTTAATTTTTTAAAATGTTTCTTGCTTTATTGTACGAGCTAGAGCCTTTAGTATAATGTTGAATAGAAGTGGTGAAAAAGTGAACGTTTGCCTTGTTTACAACTGTAGGAAAAAGCATTTTGTCTTTCATCATCCAAAATGATGTTAAATGTGGAGTTTTTTAGATGCCCTTTATGAGTATTATGAAATTCCTTTCTATTACTAGTTTGTTGAGAGGTTTTATTGTGAATAGGTGAGGGATTTTATTAAGGCTTTTTTTCTCTATTCATTGATACGATCATGTGATTATACTTTTTTAGCCTGCTAATGTGGTGGAATTCATTGATAGTTTGAATATTAAACCAGCTTTGCATCACTGGAATAAACTCCACTTGATTGTCGTATAATATTAAACTTTTTATATTGAGGTCATCGTAGATTCACAAGCATTTGTAAAAAAATAATACAAAAAGATGCTCGTACCCTTTGTGCAATTTCCACCAATAATATCTTATAAAACTATATTACAATATCACAACTAGGATATTGACATTGATACAATCCACCTATCTTACTCAGATGTCCCCAGTTTTAGTTACACTCATTTGTGTGTGTTTGTACCTGTGTGTATATATTTTATCATGTTAATTTGTGTGTCAAGCATCACAGTCAAGATACTGAATAGTTTCCTCACAACAAGGATCCCTTGTGTTACCCTTTAATAACTACACCCAATTCCCTCCCACTTCCCATCATGCCCTAACCCCTGGCAACCATGAATCTGTTCTCCATTACTAAAATTTGGTCTTTTCAAAATGCTATATAAATAGAATAATACAGTATGTAACCTTTTTGGATTGGCTTTTTTACTCAGCATAATTTCCCAGAGATTCAACCATGTTATTGCATGTATCTATATTTCATTCTTTTTTTATTGCTGAGTAGTATTCCATGGTCTATACATAATCTTAGTTTGTTTAACTATTCACCCATTGAAGGACTCCTGGGTTTTTTCAGTTGGGGGCTTTTTATGAATAAAATTCCTATGAACTTTCATATATAGGTATTTGTATGAAGATAGGTTTTTATTCCTCTGGGATAAATGCCCAAAAGTGCAATTTTTCAGTCTCATGGTAAATGTGCATACAGTTTTACACGAAGTTGTGAAACTATTAACCAGAATGATTTGCAAATATTTTCATCTGGTCTGCAGTTATCTTCTTATTCTCTTGACTTAGTCTTTCAGAGAGCAATTTTGATGAGGTCTAATTTATCTCTTTTTTTTTTTATGGATAGTGCTTTTGATGTCAAGTCTAAGAACTCTTTGCTCAGCTCTAAATAATGAAATTTTCTTTTTTTCCTAAAAGTTTCATAGGTTTTCATTTTGAATTCTGTGAAATATTTTGGGCTATCTTTTTGTAAAAGTTTAGGTCAATCTTCTTCTTCTTTTTTTTTTTGCCCATGGATGTCCAAGTGCTCCAGGACATTTGTTGAAATAGGTACCATTCTCTGATGAATTAAATTGTTTTTGTACCTTTGTCAAAATCAGTTGGACATATTTGTGGGGACTTTTTCCTGGTTCTCCATTCTGTTTGGTTGTTCTACGTGTCTGCTCAACCACCAATACCATACTACCATGACTACTGTAGTTATATATCAATATTTATGTAAGCTTAATATCACCTAGTGTGATTCATCCCACTTCATCTTTTTTTTTTAATATTGTTTCAACTATTCCTCGGCCTATGCCTTTTCACATAAATTTTAGCATAAGCTTATCCGTGTATACAAAAGCTATTGCTGGGATTTTGATAGGAATCACATGGACCACATAGAGCAGTTTGGGGAGTACTGACATCTTAACTACACTGAGTCATCCAGTCCATAAACATGTATGTCTCTCCATGTATTTAGCTCTCTTGATTTCTTTCATGAGCTTTGAATTAGCAGTATATAAATCTTATACATGTGTTAAATTTTATACATATACATTTCATTTTCTTTTGGAGTAACTATAAATGGTATTGTGTTTTTAATTTCAGTTTCCTCATACTCATTGTTAGTATATAAAAAAAGTATTTGACTTTTGTGTGTTGATCTTGTATCCTGCAAACTTGCTGAACTCACTTATTGTTCACAAGTTTTTGTTTTGTTTTGTTTTACAGATTCCTTGGGATTTTCTATGTAAACTATCATGTCATCTGCAAATAAGGCCAGTTTTATTTCTTCCTTTCCAATATGTATGCCTTTTATTTCTTTGCCTTGTCTTATTGCAGTAGCTAAAACTTCCAGTACTGTGTGGAATAAGAGTGGTAAAAGTAGATATACTTGCTTTGTTCATGTTAAGGGTTAAGTATTTAGTTTTTCATCATAATTTAATGTGCTTGCTATATTGTTTTGTAGATGTTCTTTATTAGGTTGAAGAAGTTATCTCTATTACTCTTTTGCTAAGAGGTTTTATCATAAATAACTGATGAACTTTGGTCCAATGCTTTTTCTGCATTAATTGATGTAGTAATATGATTTTTCTTCTTTAGTCTATCGATATGGTGGATTACATTGATTGATTTTTGAGTGTTGAATCAGTGTTGCATACCTTGTATAAATCCCAATTAATTTTGGTCTATTTTATACATTTATTCATTTTATCATTGCTGGATTAATTGGTTAATATTTTATGAGGATTTTAAGTCAAAGTTCATGAAAGATATTTGTCTCTAGTTTTCTTTTTTTGTATTATCTTTGTCTGGTTTTGCTATCAGGGTAATCCTAGCTTCATAAAATGAACTGATAAATATTCCTTCATCTTCTATTTTCTGGCATATATTGTGTGAAATTGGTGACAAATCCTTTTTAAACATTTAGTAGAATTCTCCAGTGAAACCAGTAAAATGAGAGAATTCTTTTTCAGGAGGTTTAATTGTGAATTCAACTTCCTTAATAGTTATAGAACTACTCAAACGATCTGTTTTATATTGAGTGAGATGTGGCAGTTTACGTTTTCTAAGGAATTAGTCCATTTCATCTAAATGAATCAAATTTATGTTTGTAGAGCTATCCGTAGTACTTCCTTATTATCCTTTTGATGTCTGAAAAGTCTGTAGTAACATGCCCTATTTCATTCCTAATATTAATAATTTGGGTCCTCTCTTTCTATTTCTTTGTCAGTCCTGCTAGAGGTTGGTCAAACATATTGATTTTTTCAAAGAAGAGCTATTTGTTTTATTGATTTTCCTTATTTTTTCCATTTCATTAACTTCTGCTCTTTATTATTTCCTTTCTTTTTGCTTGCTTTGCATCTATTTTCTCCTAGGTTTCTCATTTTTTAATGGAACAGCTTAGATTATAGATTTTTTTTCCTAGTTTCTCTATGGGAGAGCTTAGATCAGAAATTTCTTCTTTTCTAATGTTAGAAATTTGTGTTATAAATTCCCCTCTCAGCACTGCTTTAGTTGCTGCCCCCAAATTTTGATGTTCTGTGTTTTCATTTTCATTCAATTTAATGGACTATTTTACATTTACACTGAGAATTCTTGTTTGACCTATGAATTTTTTAGAAGTGTGAGTTGTACTTTTTAAGTGTTTGGCAATATTCCTGTCATCCTTCTGTTACTGATATCTAACATTGTGGTCAAAAAACTCTGTATAATTTCAATTCTTTTAAATTGTTGGGACAGATTTATTTATTTATTGCCCAGGATATGGTCTATCTTGGTATATGTTCTGAGGACACTTGAAAAGCAGGTGTATTCTCAGTTGTTGGGTGCAGCATTCTATACATATCAACTAGATCTTACTGATGTTATTAAATTCTTTTATATCATATTTATCGTTAGTGTTTCTATTATTTGTTGAGAGAGAGTGTTGAAATCTCCAAGTATAATTGTGAATTTGGATATTTCTCCCTTTAATTTTATTACTTTTTCTTCACACATATTGCAGTTTTTGTATTTGGTGCACTCACATTTAGGAATAATATTTTTTCTTGATGGAATTACCTCTGTCTTTATCTCTTCCAGGTAATTTGCTTTGTTCTGAAATCTACTTTATTTGATATTACCTACTCCTGCTTTCTTTTGTAATGTTTGCATGGTTTATCTGTTTCCATCCTTTTACTTTTATCCCACCTATATGAATATAGTTAAAATGAGATTATTGTGGATAGCATATAATTTGGTTGGTTGTTTTGTCCACTCTACCAATCTATCTTTTAATTGATGCATTTGACCATTTTTATTTAATGTAATTACATTAGATAGTATTATAAATTTTCCTTAAATCATCTAACATAATTTAGAAATTCAAGCAGAGTAGCAAAATCTGTTACATATTTCGTTTCATCTGTTATTTTTTCTTCTTTCCTGATGTCCCAAGGTTCCTTCTTTTATCATTTCCTTTCTGCTTAGAGAACTTCTTTTAGCCATTCATATAGGATAGGTTTTCTCAGAATCTGAGAATTTTTTTATCTACTCTTTATTTGTGAAGGATATTTTAACTGGATATAAAATTCTGAGTTGACAGTTCTTTCCTTTCAGCTCTTGAAAAATATTGTGCCACTTCCTCTGACCTCCATGGTTTCTTGTGAGAAATTCATCATCATTTGGTTTGTTTCTTCCCTCTAGGAATTGCATGACTTCTCTCTGGCTGCTTTCAAGATTTTTTTCTTTTAGTTTTCAGAAATTTGACAAAGATGTGTCTTGGTGTGGATTTACTTGAGTTTATCTTGTTTGCAGTTTGCTCAGTTCTTTAATCTGAAAGTTTATGTCTCTTACAAAATTTGGGACTTTTTCAGCTATTATTTTTTGAATGCTCTTTTAGACACATTTATTTTTCTCCTCTCTCTGGGACTACAATGACACAAATATTAGATCTTTTGTTATAGTACACTTTCTTAAGGTTCTGCTCATTTTTTCAGTCTATTTTCTCTGTTGTTCAGATTGGATAGTTTCTATTTTGCTGTCCTCAGGCTAATTCTTTCTTCTGTTCTCTCCCTCCTACTATTAAGCTCATTCACTGAGTTTTTATTTCAGTTATTGTGATTTTTTACACAATGTTCTAAAATGTCCTAAATGTACTAAAATTTCCATTTGGTTCTTTTTCCTTTTATTTCTTTTCTGAGTCTTTCTATGTCTTTGATGTGACTTTCCATTTTTTAATTTGTTTCAAGCAAATTCATAATTGCTAGTTGAAGTATTTTTGGTTAACTGCCTTAAAATTATTGTCAGATAACACTAACATCTGTGTCACCTTGATGTTAGCATCCATTAAGATCATCTTTTCTTATTCATGTTGACATCTGCATGGTTATTTGTATAAGTAACTTACAGTTGAAATCTAGACATTTTGTGAATTATTATATAAGACTTTTGATATTATTTTAATCTGTGTTTTAGCAGGCCTCCTACAATGATGTGACAATGGAAGAGGCAGCACCACCTTCTTACTTCAGGTCAAAGTACTTGTTCTCCACACTGCCTCCAATGACCCCTGGAAGGGAGGGCTCTTTATTACTCCTGGGCACAAGTATGAATTCAGGCTCTCACTAGATCTACATTGATACTACATACTGGGAGGGAGAAGGGCACCATATAGCTACCTATGTCCTCCACTTACACTGAGGCTGGGGGCTTCCTTATCACCCCATGGAGATGAAAGTCCCAGCTCCCTAATAAGGTTTCTCTGATACCACCCCAGTGCAATGGAAAATGAGGTGGAGGGAATGAATGTTGGGGCACCTCATTACAGCTTGGCAAGGGTGAAAGTCTAGGTTCTCCACTTGACCTTTACTGGCTATAATGGGGATAGTGTTTGGCTGTAGTAGTGTGGTTATTGTATAAGTATTTTGTCCTACCAGACTTCCCCCTTCTTGGTTCTTTGGCTAGAAAGAGAAGTCTTTTATTGAGACTAAGGTCATTCCATGTTGCCACCTTCTCTGGCACTCAGCCTGGGAGATATGAAGCAACCACAAGGGACACTACTATGTCAGTCCTTAAGGCATAAAATCTCTAGGCAGTTGCCTTATTGTCTAAATTTTTCCAAATTCTTATGCTTATTTTATATGTAATTCCTAGATTTTCAGCATCATGTAGAAGGAGGAATACAGAAGAGTATGTCTACTCCACACTAACCTTGCTTTTATTTTTGAATAATATTTTTGCTGGATATTGAATTTTTGGTTGACAGATTTATGTTTGTTTTTGCTTTCTTGTTTTTTCTTCCAGCACATTGTATTTGTTATTCCATACTTCTGGCCTCCATTATTTCTGATGAGATGTTAGCTGTTAATTGTCATTATTCTCCCACATAAGTGATGTGTTGTTTTCTCTTGCTACATTTGAGGTTTCTTTTTGCCTTTATCTTTCAAAAATTTATGATGTGTATATACATCACATCTTCTAATATATATACATCTTACCTCTTTTACTTATCCTTCTTGGGTTTGTCAATCTTCTTGAGTGGACAGATTATGTTTTTCATCAAATTTGGGGAGTTTGGGTCATTATTTCTTCAATTATTTTTTCCCGCCCCTTCTCTCTCTTCTGTCCTTCTAGGACTCTGATGACTCTGATTATATATACATTGGTATACCTGATGTTGATCCACAGGTCTCTAAGACTGTTCATTTTTCTTTTCAGATTGTATAATTTCTCTTGATTTACCTTCAAGTTCACTTATTCTTTTTTCTGCCATCTTGAATCTGCTGTTGAGCTGTTTACTGAGTTTTTTATTTCAGTTATTATACTCTTCAACTCCAGAATTTCTAAAACATACATACATATACATACACACACATATTAGATATATACATGTATACATACACCTAATATGTCTGTGTGTGTGTGTATACATATCTCCTTATTGAGAATCTCAATTTAATCAATCAATGATTAGCTAGTATGGCTACTGTTCTTTACTGATAGGTCTATGTCATTTCCAAATTTCACGCCTTATTTTTCCAGCTTTACTGAGATATAACTGACATATAACATTGTGTAAGTTTAAGGCATACAATATGTTGATTTGATATACTTACATACTGCAAAATGATTACCACTATAGCATTAGCTAACATCATCACATCACATAGTTACCATTTCTTTTTTTCTGTTGAGAATATTTAAGATCTGCTTCAGGTTTTACTTTCTGTGTGGGCCCTTTCAAGTCTCCTATGTGCGTGTGCACAGCCTCCAGGTTGGCCCAGAGTGTAAGAATATCTTGGAGCTTCTCTAGTCTCCACTGAGCATGTTTACAACCTCAACAGAACTAAACTAGGCTTGCCTGGCAACCATAGACTAACTATGGTGAATCACTAGCCCTCCCCTTTTCACCTGCTTTTGTGAAAGCATGTATACTAACAATGCTGCTGGGGATGGGCACCACCCACCACTTCAAATTTAGTGTACTACAAAGAAGCTGCCAAACCATCTTATACTAGCAGAGGTAGTTGGTGGGGGGGTGGGGGGATGGTGGTGGTATGTATGGATAAGAAAATAGCCTCAGCCAGAATGCCATAGATTCAAAATAATATTGCCCAAAATTCAGCACACTTTTAAGCATAAAATCTCAAATTGTTTTATGGCAACTGTCAATTTTCTGTGTGCTAAAATAGTTGTTTTTATCTAGTTTTATAGTTATTTTGAAGAAAGAATTTAATAGTCTCCTCACTTGGCCAGAGTCAAAACCATGTTCTATTTTAACCAAACTTAGGTAAAGTTATCTTTATACAAAAAATGATACAGTTTCTAAACATCTCACAAGAATTCTCTGATAATATTTTATCTCCTTTTAAAAATCTGATTTTCTATCTAGTTGCCTGGATTTTTAGTACAATATATCATTTCATGTATATTATTTAAAGGCTGAGAAAATGTTTGCAAAGGTCTGAGCTGTTTATATAATATCAAATATTTCAATCAGTTTGTTTTAAAAATCAGTCTATTCAACTAGTTGATCTAATAATTTTCTTTGGGTGGTTTCCTTCAGTGAGGACAATATCAGTAATATACAATAGATGCTGCTTACATGGACCCCAACATGACTTCTTTTTAACAAATGCAAATAATCATTGGAATGCTGTTCTCGGTTAAGTCTATTTTTAATTGTTGTTACTTATCCATGTAATATAAACGTTTATGTTATCATGTCATTTGCTTTTCCCTTATAACTTGGTTTTCAATGGCTGCACAGCATTCCATCTTATGAATTTGCTATATTCTACTAAACCAATTCTCTACAGATATATGCTTAGGTTATTTACAATATCTTGATACTGAAAATAAAATGATGAAAATTATGTACTCTCTTTTGTGTGCATTTCAATCATTTTAGGATAACTTCCAGGAAATACATTAATGAGTAAAGGTTATGAACATTTTTAAGCTTTTGATACATATTGCCAAATCGCCTTCCAAATAGGATGTATCAACTTTTGTCCTAAAATCAATAGACAAAGAGAGCCCATTTTCCTAGACTATCATTTATGCTAGGTGTTAATTGGGAATTTTTTATTGAATTTTCACATCTTCATAGCTGGCATTGCTATAAAATAACAATAATGCTAAAAGATTCTCAATAATGCCTCTTAAGAAATGCATAAATACACAAAGAGAGAACATATAAAAGCCCTGGGCATCTGCATACCACAGTACATAAGATATTAAGTACTTAACCATTTGTCCATCTATAAAACATATTGTACCAGGATTAAACTGTATCCCAAAAGAGACATTAACTTGTATTATACTGAAGTATTTATTATTGCAGCATATGTAACAGATAATATTTGTTTATATTTTTAATTACTTACATTTTCAGCCAAGAAAATCTCTGAGGAGAATGCTTCATTTACGAGAGTGTCCTGGCAAAAGGCAACATAATGTAATCACATATTACCAACAATTCCATGACAATGATGCAGTGGTTTTAAAAGGACTTCCAAATAAAAGCTTAATTATAGCAAGCTATAAAAAAAATTAAACAGAAGATACAATAATGGCACTAAAATTAAATTAAGGAAAAAATCACACAGTACATAGAGATGTGAATAGAAATGAAGATACTGAAACTAAATATCTGGCATATTGTCCATTATGTTCTGGAATCCCATTGTTGAAGTCTAATTGCTCGTTGCTCAGAACTCACAATGCTAGATACAAATAAGCCATAGGGCTACACTCAATCAGAACTGATACAATGTATCAAATAAATAAGGTACATTTTATTAAAAGTCTTTTCTAATTTTTCTATTCTAGTAAGGTTGGTTGGGGGGCAAGTGGAGCTGGGGGAGCAGGATTACTTGAATGAGAATGGCAGGAACCACATGATCTTATCCATTTTTCAATTAAACATGCATAACAGTCAGTAAATGGGCTGAAAATATCTAAAGTGCAAACTTTCTTATTGGTTTGGGAACATATTTTCAATTGAATATTTTAATAAATCTGTATCTGGCGCCTAATAGTCCTAAAATTTTAAATAAAGTGAGATAGCCATGGTGAAAACTTTAACTCATAAAAATTTGGTGACGTACAATCAGAAATATATATTAGATAGAAACCAGAAGGTTGTATCTTTACCTTAGTGGCTAAAGCTGTTATTCTAACATGCATGAGATATTTCTGCTTTATGAGTTGTGGAAATCTAGTACAATTTATCTCTTCACAAAGCTGTTCACAATGTGAAAGAAGACAAGTCTTGTTATTCACACTGCATTCAACCACCCTGTGATACATGATACGAGCTGATCTGGCTGCTCTCTATTTATGAGCTTACTCTCTATATGGCATACTCCTTCCAAGTGGAGTCACTAAAGATGTTCATTTTTAAAACTTCTCTAAGAAGGTAACAGGAGGTTTGGGTCAGTATGAGGGAAACTACAGAAGAGGAAATTGTGTTGTGGTACAAGAGGATTCAAGAGAGGGTTATGGATCTGGCTGGATGCATTTAGAGGACGTAACTAAAATGCAAACACCAAAAGGAGAGTCAAAACTATACCTTAGCTGCAATTGGATTTGTTATTTCATGTCAAAATGCTCGTTATATATATTTCATACCCACTTTTCCTCAACTGGCTGATGATAAAGGGTCAACACAATTATCTGAATAAAATGAAAGGTAACGAAGTGCAAATGACTTCCTTGAGATCTATTATCTTAGTGAAATCAGAACTAGAATATATGTTGCATTTTATTTTAGTATCCAGTGCCATAGGTTTGTGTTTCCTAGATTTCCTAGGGCCTTTGAGGAGCCACTTGTAACTCCAGAGTTGGTATAAAGATGATTTTAGCCTGAAGACATTTGAGATTTAATAGATGCAGGAAGAAGCCTTCTCAGAGCCTCCCTTATCTGACTAGAAGCAGAAACTTCTGAAAAATTAGGACTGCTGTGAATTCCCTCTTTGAGGTTGCTTCTACTTTTAGGAGAGAGACTAAGAGTAAACCTATCGTAAATCCCTTTACTGGGGGAGTTTTATGGCTGGGCAGAAGACACAAAGACACTACATACCTGTATAGACAAACATTATCACAAACTTTCTTATCTCCTGTTTGTTCTCCTAAGAAACCTATTAGTTCTTCCCATTGGAGTCTTTTCTCTCTCTCTCTTTCCTCTACTAAGCCAGGTATATTAGTCCCAAATTCTAACCACCTTTTTAAGGTACTCATCACTGACCACTCCATTTATGCATGCATAAATAGTGCTGCATGCATAAATAAACCTTTTCTCCTGTTAATCTGTCTTTTGTCAGTTTAATTTCCCATGCCCAGTTACTGAACACAAGAGGGTAAAGATTTTCTGCCTTTACAGGCAGTTATTAAAATATAGGCTTATTGAATCAGGATCTCAAAGGAAGGGTTCTGAAAGTAAGCATTTTAAACAAAGATGCATGTTATTTTTATCAAGAAGTTTGGGCAACTTTGTATTGTGAGCCTACTGCCATGAAGATCAATGGTTTGACCCTTAAAGGAAGCAATCTGAGAATCAAAATATATAACTTCCAATTTGAGACAGGAACCCCTTTCCCAAGGTACAGTCTTACTAATAAGACCCTCATCTTTAACTCAGTCTACAAGTCAAATTTTATAAATTTTCCCTGTCCTAACTTAACCAGCCCTGCCTATCCAAACAAATCTAATAAGAAAACAGTATTAAATTTTTCCACTTTATCAGAAAGAACAACAATACTATTATCATTTACTAAGTACATACTATATGTAAGTTAGCATTCTAATTATTAAACTCATTTAATAATTTAACAACTCTATAAGGTAGGTACAGTTATGAACCCCATAAGGAAACTGAGGTAGAAGTAGGTTAAATAACTTTCCCAAGATCATACTACTAATAAATGCCCAAAGCACAACTTTGAACCAAAAGAGAATGGTGCCAGAGCCATGCTTCTGCTTAAACTTACAATCTTCTATGCACCCAAATAGCCTACATTTTGTGGAGAGAGAAAGAAAAAAAAAACAATGCCTTTTAATTTCTCATAATATGGAGCTTAAATGTGCAAAGAAACATTTCTCAGCAGAGTAAACCAAACTATATTTGATAAAATATTAAAAACGAAAAAGGATGTCTAAGATAGTGGGAAAATAAGAGATTTCCTAAGAGGCAAGGAACAATTAGAAGCCGATTCTATGGTAGTAAGGAAGCCTTGAAGCCCTTGCTTTGGAGGGTGTTTGATGAACTTCCTGGCCAAAGACACCATCTGAGAAAGCTGGACCGAAGTTAGGTAGAGGTCAGATACTATCCTCAAACAGCTAGATTGCCCGAAAGTATAAAGCTTCTTATAAGTGACCTAAGAAACAACCTATCACTTTAAAGAACACTTACAACTGTTTTGGCTTTACTTCTGAGTGAACTTAGAGAAACTGGGGAAGAAAGTTTCCCCTGGAAATTTCTAGTCATCACTCTATACTCATACAGTTTGGGAACTGGAATTCAAATTCCAATTTGGATTCCCAAAACCCCAAGCCAAATGTTTAGTTTAAAATGTCACTCAGTTAATTATCCTCCCAGGCTCCTAGTAGAAGCATACAAATCTGCTATGGAAGGTCCATCTTTAACCCAGTCCTGAAAAAATTCCCACGGATAACATTTATAGAAACATAGTCTCATAAATTAAAAAGTCACTAAAACAAATAGAAAAAAGACATTATAAGTAGAAACAAAAAACTTCAAAATTAAACTTACATGGGGCTCCCCTGGTGGTGCAGTGGTTAAGAATCCACCTGACAATGCAGGGGAGACGGGTTTGAACACTGGTCTGGGAAGATCCCACGTGCTGCGGAGCAACTATGCCTGTGCACCACAACTACTGAGCCTGCGCTCTAGAGTCCACGACCCATAACTACTGAGCCCATGTGCCACAACTACTGAAGCCCGCACACCTACACCTAGAGCCTGTGCTCCACAACAAGAGAAGCCACCTCAATGAAAAGCCCACGTACTGCAACGAAGAGTAGACCCCGCTCGCCACAACTAGAGAAAGCCCGCGTGCAGTAATGAAGACCCAATGCAGCCAAAAATAAGTAAGATACAACATTAAAGAAATAAAAAAATGTTTAAAATAATCAAACTCACAAAGATATTTGAATGAACAATATAGAATATAAAATAAGAATATTTAGCATATTTTTTTAAAAACACAGAATTATTCATGTGATGAGGAATTAGAGACTGAAGATTTGCAGAAGTGTGAAACAATTTCTAAAAAAGATAAAACACAGTAAATGTAATTAGAAGTCATGAAATAACTAAAAAAAAAAAAATTAGACAAGGCTCAAAGGGAAATCATGAAATTGGAAGATTTTTAAAGCAGCCAGAGATAACACAGACTATCAGAAAATAATAATTGCACAGATAACTGGTTTCTCAAGAAGAACACGAGGAGAAAAGAAGGCGGTCAAATGATTTCTTCAAACAGCAAAATAACTGTACATAATGAATTACATGTCCAGCAAAAACTTCAAAGAAGAAAAAGTAAAGATCTTTTTTATAGTAAGAAGACTAAAACAATTAATCCTAAGAGTTCTTATCACAGGGAAAGAATATTTTTTCCTTTTATTTTGTATCTGTATGAGATGATGGATGTTCACTAAATTTATTGTGGTAATCATTTCAAGATGTACATAAGTCAAATCATTATGCCGTGAACCTTAAACTTCTACAATGCTGTATGTCAATTATGTATGAATAAAACTGGAAGGGATAAAAAGAAAAACACATTCTGGTGTCAAATGAGAAAGAAGGGTGTTAGTAACACGTCTCCTATAGATCCAGTTGCTAGAAAAGCTTTCCTTTTTCCTTCTTTTCCCCCTTAAGTGTTATCATATAGTTTCCCATTGTTTTTCAAGAAGTTCCCATTTCAGGGCCTTTGAAATGCTGTTCTCATTTTCCTAGAATATTCTTCCAACCAGATAATTGCTTGACTTGGTCCCTCACTTGGTCCCTCACTTCAGGTTTCTAGGGAAAAAAAGTAGGAGGGAGAGGGGGAGAAGAAGAAGAAAACTGAGAGTTAAAAGCTAAGGAAATCCTGAAGTATGTACTTCTTTCAAGAAGAAGGGAGATCTAAGATGAAAAAAGGAATTGCATGAAGGAAAATGTCAAACCAGACATATTTTCTCTATAAAACTATAATAATAACTACTTTGTGGGGTTGGTATAAAATCATGACAGAATAAAAATCTTGTACAACAATAGCATATTAGGAAGTGGATGACCAGAGTTTAAACATTCTAAATGCTAGCATTATTTAAGAGAAGGGTAAAGATTTTTATTAAATGTAGATTTTGCTAAATTTTATATACATGTTAAAATATTTAAATTAATAAAATTATAACATATAACTCCCCAATTAGTAAAGAAAATATTAAACTTATTATTTGCAAATGATATGATTTCTCTCAAAGAAAAGCCGTAACATATTATTGGCCAATTGTTGGAATTTAAGAAAGAATTTTCTTAGGTTAAAAAATATTCAAGGGACTTCCCTGGTGGTCCAGTGGGAAAGAGTCTGGCTTCCAGTGCAAGGGATGCAGGTTCGATTCCTGGTTGGGAAACAAGGATCCCACATGCTGTGGGACAACTGTGCCTGCACGACACAATTACTGAGCCTGGGTGCCTCAACTAGAGAGGTTGTGTGCCTCAAACTACAGAGCCCACGCACTCTGGAGCCCACTCTCCACAACTAGAGAGAGAAAATCTGCAGGCCACAACTAGAGAGAAGCCCCCACGCCGCAACGAAGAGACCATCCGCTGCCACGAAAGATCCCACAGCCTCAACGAAGATCCTTCATGCCACAACTAAGATCCGGCAGCCAAAAATAAATAAATTAATTAATTAATAAAAAATATTTAAAAATCCAATATATGAAGGCATACAAGTACAAATCTATATAACAAAATGACATAAAAATGTCATTAATATAAAGATAAATTTACAAAAACATTAAAAAATAAGGTACCATAAATAAATCTAAAAATGATATGTAAGAACTTTATGTACAAAACTATAAAATATTGAAAGACATTTAAGAACCTAACTAAATGAAGAAGCATGGCATGTGTATGGGTAGAAAAAATCAATTCTGTAAAAATATGAATTCTAGCCAAACTGATCTATATAGATTCAATGCAATTTCAGCCAAAAATCACAACAGGTTTTTTTTTTTAATTAAGGTTGATGATCTAATTCTATGATACATATGGAAGATTAAAGATAAAAAATATCCAGTATTCTCCAAAAAGAACAAGTTAGAGAGCTTCCCTATTAGATACCAACGTTAATTACAAAGCTAATACTTAAAGCAGTGTCATATTGGTGGAGGAATAGATAAATAGACCAATGCAATAGTTTGAGAGTGCTCAAAGACCCTCGTGAATACATGTAGATTTAAAGAATGAGAACGCTAGATATTCAGATCAGTAGGGAAAGAATGGACTCTTTAGTAAATGGTGTAGTTATAATTAGTTATCCCTTCATAAATAAATAAAAGCAAAAAATAAATGCTACTTTAAACCACACACAAAATCAATTACAGGAAGATTAGAAACATATATTGCCAAAGCAAATTTTTTATATTTGTAGAGAAAACTATCATCTGGTTAGGCAGCACAAAATATAAAGGAAAAATAAATTTGACCTTATTAAAATGGGAACGTTATACTCCTTAAATGACACTGTAAGATAGAGAAAAATACAAACTATAACTAGTACTGAAAGAAGATAATTACAAAACACACACAAGAAAAAAAAATTAGCATTTATAATATATAAAGAATTCCCAGAAATCAATAAAAAAAGTCAACAGCTCAATAAAATAAAGGACAAATGACATAACAAGCATTTCAAAGAAATTAAAAAACA
The DNA here is from genome assembly GCF_011762595.2 of Tursiops truncatus. Classification (NCBI taxonomy): domain Eukaryota; kingdom Metazoa; phylum Chordata; class Mammalia; order Artiodactyla; family Delphinidae; genus Tursiops; species Tursiops truncatus. Next base: position 68,341,218 of record NC_047040.1, on the reverse strand, counting down.
AATGGCACACGAACAAATTAAGTTATTCAATCTCCTTAATAATCAGAGAAAATAAAACCCATAATGATGTATCTCACCCATCACGTTGATAATAAAGTATTAGTAAATTCTAAATCTTGACAATGATTTAGATTATGAAAATCATATACGAATGAAATTTTATTTTAACGTTTTTATTGGAGTATAATTGCTTTACAATGGTGTGTTAGTTTCTGCTTTATAACGAAGTAAATCAGTTATACATACACATTATCCCCATATACCTTCCCTCTTGTGTCTCCCTCCCTCCCACACTAGCTATCCCACCCTTCTAGCTGGTCACAAAGCACCAAGCTGATCTCCCTGTGCTATGCGATTGCCTCCCACTAGCTATCTATTTTACATTTGGTAGTGTATATATGCCCATATATACACTACTACTCTCTCACTTTGTCCCAGCTTACCCTTCCCCCCACTGTGTCCTCAAGTCCATTTTCTAGTAGGTCTGCATCTTTATTCCCGTCTTGCCCCTAGGTTCTTCATAACCTTTTTTTTTTTAGATTCCATATATACGTGTTAGCATACAGTATTTGTTTTTCCCTTTCTGACTTACTTCACTCGTATGACAGACTCTAGGTCCATCCACCTCACTACAAATAACTCAATTTCGTTTCTTTTTATGGCTGAGTAATATTCCATTGTATATATGTGCCACATCTTCTTTATCTATTCATCTGTCAATGGACACTTAGGTTGCTTCCATGTCCTAGCTATTGTAAACAGAGCTGCAATGAACATTGGGGTACATGACTCTTTTTGAATTATGGTTTTCTCAGGGTATATGTCCAGTAGCGGGATTTCTGGGTCATATGGTAGTTCTACTTTTAGTTTTTCAAGGAACTTCCATACTGATTTCCATAGTGGCTGTATCAATTTACATACCCACCAACAGTGCAAGAGGGTTCCCTTTTCTCCACACCCTCTCCAGCATTTATTGTTTGTAGATTTTTTGATAATGGCCATTCTGACTGGTGTGAGATGATATCTCATTGTAGTTTTGATTTGCATTTCTCTAATGATTAAAGATGTTGAGGATTCTTTCATGTGTTTGTTGGCAATCTGTATATCTTCTTTGGAGAAATGTCTATTTAGGTCTTCTGCCCATTTCTGGATTGGGTTGTCTGTTTTTTTGATATGGAGCTGCATGAGCTGCTTGTATGTTTTGGAGATTAATCCTTTGTCAGTTGCTTCATTTGCAAATATTTTGGTCTTGTTTATGGTTTCCTTTGCTGTGCAAAAGCTTTGAAGTTTCATTAGGTCCCATTTGTTTATTTTAGTTTTTATTTCCATTTCTCTAGGAGGTGGGTCAAAAAGGATCTTGCTGTGATTAATGTCATAGAGTGTTCTGCCTATGTTTTCCTCTAAGAGTTTGATAGTTTCTGGCCTTATATTTAGGTCTTTAATCCATTTTGAGGTTTTTTTTGTGTATGGTGTTAGGGAGTGTTCTAATTTCATTCTTTTACATGCAGCTGTCCAGTTTTCCCACCACCATTTATTGAAGATGCTGTCTTTTCTCCATCGTATATCCTTGCCTCCTTTGTCATAGATTAGTTGACCATAGGTGCGTGGGTTTATATCTGGGCTTTCTATCCTGTTCCATTGATCTATATTTCTGTTTTTGTGCTGGTACCATACTGTCTTGATTACTGTAGCTTTGTAGTATAGTCTGAAGTCAGGGAGACTGATTCCTCCAGCTCTGTTTTTCGTTCTCAAGATTGCTTTGGCTATTCAGGGTCTTTTGTGTTTCCATACAAATTGTGAAATTTTTTGCTCTACTTCTGTGAAAAAATGCCATTGGTAGTTTGATAGGGGTTGCAGTGAATCTGTAGATTGCTTTGGGTAATATAGTCATTTTCACAAGGTTGATTATTCCAATCCAAGAACATGGTATATTTCTCTACCTATTTGTATCATCTTTAATTTCTTTCATCAGTGTCTTATAATTTTCTGCACACAGGTCTTTTGTCTCCTTAGGTACGTTTATTCCTAGGTATTTTATTCTTTTTGTTGCAATGATAAATGGGAGTGTGTTCTTAATTCTACTTTCAGATTTTTCATCATTAGTGTATAGGAATGCAAGAGATTTCTGTGCATTAATTTTGAATCCTGCTACTTTACCATATTCATTGATTAGCTCTAGTAGTTTTCTGGTAGCATCTTCAGGATTCTCTATGTAGAGTATAATATCATCTGCAAACACTGACAGCTTTACCTCTACTTTTCTGATTTAGATTCCTTTTATTTCTTTTTCTTCTCTGATTGCTGTGGCTGAAACTTCCAAAACTATGCTGAATAAGAGTGGTGAGAGTGGGCAACCTTGTCTTGTTCCTCATCTTAGTGGAAATGGTTTCAGTTTTTCACCATTGAGGATGATGTTGGCTGTGGGTTTGTCATATATGGTCTTTATTATGTTGAGGTAGGTTCCTTCCATGCCTACTTTCTTGAGGGTTTTTATCATAAATGGGTGCTGAATTTAGTCGAAAGCTTTCTCTCCATCTATTGAGATGATCATATGTTTTTCTTCTTCAATTTGTTAATATGGTGTATCACATTGATTGACTTGTGTATATTGAAGAATCCTTGCATTCTTGGGATAAATCCCACTTGATCATAGTGTATGACCCTTTTAATGTGCTGTTGGATTCTGTTTGCTAGTATTTTGTTGAGGATTTTTGCATCTATATTCATCAGTGATACTGGCCTGTAGTTTTCTTTTTTTGTGACATCTTTGTCTGGTTTTGGTATCAGGGTGATGGTGGCCTTGTAGAATGAGTTTGGGAGTGTTCCTCCCTCTGCTATATTTTGGAAGACTTTGAGAAGGATAGGTGTTAGCTCTTCTCTAAATGTTTGGTAGAATTTGCCTGTGAAGCCATCTGGCCCTGGGGTTTTGTATGTTGGAAGATTTTTAATCACAGTTTGAATTTCAGTGCTTCTGATCGGTCTGTTCATATTTTCTATTTCTTCCTGGTTCAGTCTTGGAAGGTTGTGCATTTCTAAGAATTTGTCCATTTCTTCCAGGTTGTCCATTTTATTGGCATATAATTGCTTGTAGTAATCTCTCATGATCCTTTGTATTTCTGCAGTGTCAGTTGTTACTTCTCCTTTTTCATTTCTAATTCTATTGATTTGAGTCTCCTACATTTTTTTCTTGATGAGTCTGGCTAATGGTTTATCAAATTTGTTTATCTTCTCAGAGAACCAGCTTTTAGTTTTATTGATCTTTGCTATCATTTCCTTCATTTCTTTTTCATTTATTTCTGATCTGATCTTTATGATTTCTTTCCTTCTGCTAATTTGGGGGGGGGGTTGTTCTTCTTTCTCTAATTGCTTTAGGTGTAAGGTTAGGTTGTTTATTTGAGATGTTTCTTGTTTCTTAAGGTAGGATTGTATTGCTATAAGCTTTCCTCTTAGAACTGCTTTTGCTGCATCCCATAGGTTTTGGGTTGTCATGCTTTCATTGTCATTTGTTTCTAGGTATTTTTTTATTTCCTCTGAATGAAATTTTTAAGTAGCACAATTTTGCAAAACAATTTGCACCATCTAATAAATTTAAATTACACATATCCTTTGATTCAGCAATTTCAATTCTAGATATATAGCTTAGAGATACATATAAGAATGTTCACAGCAATACATTAATACTGAAAACAAATAAATTTTTAAAACCTGGATACAATCCAGAGGCCAAGAGTATAATGGATTAAACAGTATATCTTGAAATAATGTATCTTAAAAATTACACTATCATTTGAGGTAAAAATAAATGATCTACAAATTGATAAACTTTTAAAAACTCATAAAATTAAATGAAAACAGTAATTCATCAAAAGTTACAGAGAGTATGATTTTTATGTGCATATAATTCAAAAATAGTAAAAAGTAAAGTTCAAAATCAAAAAAAATCAGGGTAACTACATATATGATAAAACTATAAATGAGACAAGTGAATTGTTCCCATATGTTTTATGTATTTCATATATGATATGTTTTACATCATACAATCAAAATCAATGACAAAAGACATGCTCTGCAAGTAAAATACTTATTGCATAATGGTGGCTCTACCTTGCATGCTCTTTAAGCTTTAACTGTAGTTCTAATTTTTATATATGTTTTGCTCAGCTTGCTAAAGAAAATTACAATGAGTTAATATAGAATTTCATTTTTACCAGTGAGTCTTACTAGTGTCATGCAAGAACACAATTTTTATGTTTACAGATGTAAAAAGATGTGGCTTGAGGGTTCCTACAGTTTCTATTATATTATGTTACTTTAAATAGTAAATATAGTTCCAAATTTAAGTATGCGTTTAAAGAGAGAAATAACAATGGAGACTGTAATGATATACACATACTGTTAGCTCTTTATGGAAGAGTCAAATCTATGTTTTGTTTTGTTTTGTGTAATTTTGTTTTACTGTCCTTTGGAAGGTATAAGTATGATAATCCAAACCTTCTAATATATTCAGAAGACATAAAATTTGAAGAGAATACAAACTCACTTTTCAATTTTTTTTTTTTTTTTTTTTTGTGGTACACGGGCCTCTCACTGTTGTGGCCTCTCCCGCTGCAGAGCACAGGCTCCGGACGTGCAGGCTCAGCGGCCATGGCTCACAGGCCCAGCCGCTCCGTGGCATGTGGGATCCTCCCGGACTGGGGCATGAACCCCTGTCCCCTGTATCAGCAGGTGGACTCTCAACCACTGCGCCACCAGGGAAGCCCCACTTTTCAATTTTTGTGACTAAAATATATCACCATCTGCTTGGAAAAATTAATGAGTCACATTTTTCTTCTTAAAATATTTTTCAATTTCTTCTAAAATTGCATATTTCTCATGAATAGAAAATCTAACAAGAGTCAGGTGGACAACCAAAATAGGCATTATAAGTAAGGAAACATTATGTACCCCAGAAAAATCTTTTTGGACTTCTAAATAATATCCATATATGGATTATACCTCATTAACTAAAGAAATTATTTTTACTTAATAAGTTAATATTAATTCACCTGCCTCTGTTTTCAGTATGATCATTTTAGACAATTACTACTATGTGCATAAATCCATACAGAAATGCATGTATGCATACTCATACACACATGAAATATCAAGTCAAAGTTTAGTTATGGCTATAACTAATCTAGTAAATGAGATGAAAATAAAGCAAAAATCATTTAGACATAAGAAAAGTTTAAGACCTTGCCTTCACAGTGAAATTGAACTTTTAAAAAGCCCCAAGCTCTAATAAAGCAAGGATTCATTATCAAAAGTCTCTGTGAAAAGGAAACAAAGAATCTATTAATGACTTGCAGAGACTAAAAATAAGATGACCTCCATCTTTAAAAGGAGAACATGGAATTATGGAAATATCTGGTAAAGACACATTTAATACAATTTAACTTGAGAAGTTGCATTGCCTTCAGAAATTACCATCCTGGACATATCACCCTGAGACATATCCCTGGTCATAGATTAATCTGAACATTCTGGCTTTTGTTAATAATATTCTAAAAGTATTATAGCACCATTTAGTTACAATTCCATTCCAAATAGGGACAAACTTAATAAAAAGGTTTTTTAAAAATAAAATAAACCTAAGTTTATTTTGGGCTGTATCTCTGTATTAATTAGGACTGTAAGTTTCAATTAACAGAAACGAACTCAAGCTAGATTCAGATATAAGGAAACAAACAGAAAAGTTCCAACATTATAAATAAATCATAGGTATATTATAACTCCAAAGGAGAAAATATACAGCTGAACTTTACGAACAAGAAATTTCACTGGCAGTTTCTCTCTCTGTGAACTGGCTTTCTCGGCCTCTCAGTCCCCACCATGCAGTGGGTAGAAGAGAGTCACCCCACACTTGTAAGTTCACAGTTGCCCCTAACTGAACAAGGATATACTACAATCAATTATGAATTCCTGGGAAGAAAAAACTTTTTTCTTCTCAGGTTGAAGAGTTCTCTTCTGGTTCAGCTCGAATAGGAAGACTGATTATGTACTCAAGTATAGCTGACAAAAGGCAATTGCAGTAGTGGCTATTTGTAAATTGGAAAAATACTCTAGGGGATTATTTATTATAATCCCAGTAGGTGTTTATACCCTACTACCCTGGGCCCATTTACTAACCCAGGAATTTGAATTATCTCAAGGAGTTTGTATTTGGACCTGTAGTAATTGTATTATTACAACATTGTACAGATTAACAGACTTATGCTAATGTATATGTTTTTGGTTTAATAGGACATTTTCATTGTATTTTGAAGGCAATCAAGTAGTGAGCTTCCTACTGTTGTGACTGCCCTGTGAGGAAGACTGTGAGATAAGTGGACCTTTGGGTACCCGTCTTCCTGACTATATGGCTGATCCAGTTACCTTTGAAGGTAATATGAAGGAAGCAAGTAGAGTTTTATTGTTTACACTGGATTTATCTTTGGTGTATACTTCCTTTCACAGATGGTAAGCTATTTAAGGGCCAAGAAGACAAAGTTTTCAAAAGTACTATAGCACAGAGATTATATGTACTGCTGTTAGAGATATACTATCACAGTCCAAACTATAGCTTTGCCATTTACTAGTTACATGGCCTCCATCAGGTTAATTAACCTATCTGTTCCGAAGTTCCCTCATCTTTAAATCTGGGATAAAAATAGATTAAATAAATTAATCCTAGGAAACTGCTTAGAACCATGCCTGGAAGGTTGTAAGAATGTTCTGGTTGTTTTATAATGGGTGATTTTACAAGATGCTACATTCCTGGCTTGTGAACACTGTGTAAGAAAGCCAGGTACCAAGGCTGATCCACCATGAAGGCAATTAAAGTTGTTTCTGAGGTGTTTCTGACTTTCCAAGGCTCATCAACATATCTTTTTATTTTTCTCTCCTTTAAAGCACACCCCAAACTGTGTAAGTTTCAAGCCCAATAGAACTTAATTCCACCCCTAGTCAAGTAGGGTGGACCCAATCCAGATAACTATTCAAAACTTTAAGAATAACTACTTTATTCTTATTGTTTATAAGACTAACAACAACTTTAAGAATACAGGAGTTATACAGTAAGGTTGTGACCATGAAAAAGTGTAGAAAATGTTATTATTTTAACTGCTGACTCCAGAGTCCCTTTAGGGGAGAGAGCTATCATTGAGAAAAGAGCAGAATTTCTTGAAATAGTGGATGGGACTTCTAGACCCTGGCTGGCCAGCACTAAGCCATAAAGGGAAAAAGAAATTAGAAGAAATTGCTCTCTGTAATCAAAGGCAGAAGAATATGGGGTTCCCCAAGCAATCTGCAAAATGAAGGTAGAGGAAGGGAAAGGGGAAAGAGAAAAGCTGCACTTTGAGCAGAGTGCAGGGAGTCTTCTAAATTCTCAGTGAAGTCTTTTAAATTAGTAAAAGTTATGGGAGTGAGTATTTATTTTGGGAACTGAAGAGGCAGCTGAGTTCCACCCCTGGTTAGCCTATGAGGACACAAGGCCTCAAAAAATGTAATGACCCTGGGAGTATGTATAAATCTCAGAGTGTGTGCCATAGTTTGTGTGCTCCCAGAGACAGATGCTCCCAGAGGGTTCTAGTGCAAATAGTTCATTTGGGAGGAGAAGAAACCCCAAATAGGAAGGGAGGAAATGAGACAAGGAAGGAAAGGCAGCCACAAAATGTTCATTATTAAGCCATGTACCACTGTGGGTGACTGGACTTAATCCTGTTGGGGAAAAGGAAGCCAGTGTGAAACATATACCTCAGAGTTATTGGCCTGGAAAGACTGGGGTATTTATATATCATTCCTGTCAATCATTGGTTAAGGGCTACTCTCAGAGGGTATTTCTTGGCACTTCTGCCCTAAGAGATAGAAGTAAATATGTAGGTGCTGGAAGCTGAAAGCTGAATGAGGATATGGGCAGGGCACCAACATCATCTGCCCCAGTGGAATTTTGATTTCCATTGGCTCTGGAATTGACAGGAGTTTCAAGAGAAGTTCACTAGATTTCTGAAGCTCAGAGGAACTCCCAATGTCTCCTGAACTGCATTATAGTATTTTACTTAGTTTTAGATTTACTCCCACAAAGCACTGATTTTTTTAAAGAAAGTCTTTACACAGATATGTCTGGGAAATAAAGTCATGTGAGAGTGAGTCAGATATGCATTTTTCCCCTGAATCATTCAGTTTCTAATGATTCTCTTCTAAATGTCCACTTTCTTTGTCCAAAGTCTTTCTATATTGAGATGGTTTTTCTTTTGCATAATGCCACTAAAATTAGTTTAAAGACCCTCGCCCTCCAATTTTTAATGCATAACCTTTAAAATGATATTTAAAGACATCTGTTTTTGCCAAGAATTGCTTATCTATTTGAAATGCTCTTATTTCTGTCTTTATTTCTATAATTCCATAATCTGCAGTATTAGGGTTTTATTCTTCTTGCTTTTGAAAAGAAAGAAAAAAATTCCAGATGCAGCCCAAACAGAAAAGATTCCTAGAATTATAAAGAAATGCAGATACCATTCCATTGTCAGCATAACACTTTTAAACATATGCACACCCCTTACTCCAATTCTAGTAGCTAAAAGTTTAACTGCTTAACCATCTCACGTAGTATTGAGTAGTCTCTGTAGGCATCATGTTTGATATGTGTAAATGTTCAATACATACCTATAAACTGATGTGTAGGAAAAAGAAAAACGATCAGTGACTTCATTTATTTTGAAATGATACACTTAAAACTTAATAGAAACAGAAATGTGAATAAATTCAATAATTTGGGGAATATGCATTATCCTCCTTTCAATCATCTCTCTAAAAGTTATTAATTTTTGGTTTTCCATCTAGTGTTTCATTTATCTTTTTATTTTCTCATAGTTTCAAACCCAGTATTGAATTTTCTTTGGCCTGAAAACATTTTAGTTCCTTTCCCAGTGAACAACGACTTCCTTTTCTTCCATCCTTTAACTTCCACAATAGAGTCTCTAATACTGGGGGCCATCCCAGCCTCCATGATTATGAAGACAGCTCTGGTTCTCTTCCTTCATAGTTCCACAAGGGTTATCAACCTGCTTTTTCTCTACTTCAGGTAGAAGTTTTTCTTCTGTACCAATTATCCTCCTATCTTTGTCCTCTGAAGAATTGGTCTTCCACTCCCAGCTATTTTCTCTCTTAGGGTAAGTTTTCTGTCTGGGTCATTTTGCTTATTTCTCTACCCTCTTAAAAACTGGATTCCTTTGCCTTAGAGGATTCTCAATTTCACATACTATTTGACATGTTTAAAATTTCTTCGATTCTAAGAGAATTTTGTTTTGCTGCTATTTGAGAAGTGCAAAGCAGGTCATCAGTTCAAAAACACAGAAACATATGTTACCTAAAGAAAGAACCCACAGCTGTATTTTGCAGGTGCTATAAAAATCATCTTGTGGTGAATTATCCAACTGGGTTTTATCTCCCTTTAACCAGTAGTAGGTACAAATTCTGGAAATTATGAACACTGCAAACACTTTACCAATGATTAAGAAGTATTTCTTAATTATAATCAACCAGTTGCTGTAATTTGTTGGCTATACCTTAATATTTATCTTCCTAACAACACTAAAGATACATATATGAAAACAGATTCTTTATGAAAATAACTTTCATTGCCTAAATATTTGTCTTAAGAACCCCAATATTTTGTTAGAAAAGGTTGACAGTTGTCACAAACCCATGGTATAGGAGGACAGGACAATGACATCCAGAAGATAGGAATGGAGTATACAATGACCTTTTGACTCACCCATGAAATGATTATTCTCATATAATCAATTAAGGAGAGGGAACCCTGGCAGTCCCACAGGATGAATGTAATCTTTCTTGCCATGGGGCAGAATATGTATGTACTTGGAGGGATTTGGACTTTTCCCCAAACTGTAGTAGCAGGTAATAGAGAATTCAAGTCAGAGCAAACCTTTTTGAGATTGCCTAGAGACTCTCTCCACCTAGCCCCTGGACTTGACAGTAAAACTAAGAAAGCATATACAGTAGCAAATCTGGCAAGGAGAGACTTTGGCCAAGTTTCCTATCCTGGGCCACCAGGAATATTTTCTCATTTAACCTACACACATGAAGCTACTATGGTTTCTTCATCCTTCTCAGCTGAGTCATTGTAATTAGAAGGGGGTTCAAATCAAGATCAGTATCAAGCCTACACTTCAGGGAGCTGACAGCTCCTCAGACTACACAGACTGCAGAGGGGGAGCATGTTGGTCCTTTATAAGTGATTAGCCAGTGATTAATTACTGACTGACCATGGTGACAGGCATTCAGGTGGGAGGAACCCAGGCCTCCTAGTTGATGATGGAGGGACGTTTCTTAGCTGTTGTTATGTTTTATCTTCTCAAATATGTTACTGTTATTAGATATGTGACAGATTTCTGTTCTGTCCTTCACTCCCTGCCCTCTGCACCCTTTCTGAACAGTTAAGCAGTGTTTTACTGTCTGCCTTCTAGCCACTCTATACCCATGTACTATAAAATACAGTGGCATTATTCAACATTCATTGAGAGTAGAAGACTTTGTAGTTTATGATGGTGATATTGATATCCGTACTCATCAGTTTGTATAGATATATGTGATACTAAAAAACTTTAGTTGGCAAGAATTTTTTGAGCATCTAACTATCTAATATTAACCATTGAGGAATAGAAATCATCTTAGTAATAATAAAGCATCAACCCTGCCCTCAAAGAATCTATAATCTAATGGGCCAGTAAACAAGTTGCTGTAGCATGATATCAACCTAAACAGAGAATGCTGAGAAAGGACCCCTAACCCAGACTCAGGATGAAGGGATATGAAATAGAGTATAAATATTACATTGTGGACTTCTTGGAGGAGAAGATACCTGAACTATGTTTACAAGGATGAACAGGAAATATTTAAAATGAGCATAGGAGGACAATCTAGGCTGATAATCAAGAAGATAACATGGTATGCTTTAGGAAACTAACAAGTATGGCTTAAGTATGCTTTAGGGAACTAGTAAGTATGGGTCAGGCATGTTGAGAGTTGAGGCAGAAAAGATAGGCTGGTGTGGGATCATGGAGATCCTTAGATGCCATGACCAGGAGCCCAGCATCTAACAAGGTGGGAGACAGAAAACCAATGAATGATGCTATGGCCTGAATTGGGTCCCTTTCTCAATTTTGTATTTTGAAGCCCTAACCACCAAATACAGTCAGCCCTAGCCCTGACTGTATTTGAAGATGGGTGTTTTAGGAAATAATTCAGGTTAAATAAGGTCATAAAAGTAGGGTCCTAATATGATAGGATTGGTAGCCTTATAAGAAGAGAAAGAGATCACCCTCTTTTCATTTCTCTCTCTATCTCTAGATACAGATATAAATAGATAGGTAGATAGAGATAGAGAGATATAGATATAGAAAGATATAGAGATAGATTGATATAGATATATAGATAAACAGAAATAGATATAGATATATCTACATGTACCCACAGAGGAAAACCTACATAAGAACATAGGTACAAGGCAGCTGTCCACAAGCCAGAAAGGATTCTCACCATCCCCTGACCATGCTGGAACCCTGATCTCGTACTTCTGGACAAGAAATTAAATAGGGGAGGGGCATGATCAGATGTATATTACGTGAAGAGGTTACTATTAGATAGAGTGGTAGTAGAATGCAGAGGGAGTAAGACTAGAGGTAGATCATTTAGGAGGCTGCATACTACCCAAATAACAAGCAAGGAGAACCTCAACTAAGGTGTGGGCAAAGGGATGGAGTGAAGACACTGGAATGGAGAACTTAGTGACACAATGGATGTTGTGGAAAGAAGTTTGAAGTTAGGATGTTAAAATTCTGTCTTATGCTTGGTTTATTTGAAGAAAACTTTTCATACAAATTGTCCACTTTGTAAGTGTTATTTAATACAACCCAGAAATCTGCTTAATTGGGTACATGAAAGCTGCAGCATGTCACAAAATGCTGAAAGCAAATGAAAGAGTAAAGTCATCGCTGTCAGTTCCTATGGATTCCTGTTCTTCTCACAGGCTGTCTAGCTCATGGCTGTCTTACACACTGGCTCAGTGGGTAAGCCAGTGTCAATTCAAGTTGTAAACATCTGAAAAGATAATTTCAATCTTGATTTTTTTAATATAAATAGAAGTCCTAATATTTTCTTCCTTCACTTCATCTGCTCACCTGTGGTTTGTATCATACCCTGGAAAAGACTGGTATACTGACATGTTGCCAATCAGTGAACTGACTGTGATAGAAAGGGAGAGAAAAGTGATAGAAAAAGGATTTCAACTTGGACCATACTGAGTCTGAAATGCCTATGAGACATCCAAGTAATAACCAGTAGATAGTCGTATATTCAGGTCTAGATACCTGAGATCTAGAGAGATCTGCACGGAAACCATCAGTATCCTATTGGTTATTTATACCTAGAAAAGGATGACATTACTCATAAAATAGTTTGTAGTATAAGGAGAGAAGAAGGCCATGGATGGGTACCTGAAGAACATGAAGAATAAGAAGCCAAGGAGGAAGAAGATCCCAGGAATGAGTTTGAGAATAAGAATAGCTAATATGTATATAATACTACATACCTAGCAATGTTCTTAATGCCTCTAGATGTGCTATTTCAATTTTCACAACTCCTGGAAGTAGATACCATTGTTACCCTCACTGTTTTACACAGAAAGTTTAACTGGTACCCTTGAGTACACACAATAAATGAAGGAGTCAGAATTTGAACACAGGCAATCTGTCTCCAGAGTCAGAATAATTAACCATTATTTCACCTAAGTAGGATGAAAACCAGAGAGAAATCATGTCACAGAAACTAATGTGAGGAAAAGTTTCAAGAATAAGATAATGGTCAATAGTGGCAACTGCTCAGGTAGATCATGTAGTATAAGGGTTGAGATGCATGCATTGGATTTAAACACAGAGGAGCCACATTGTTGAGTACGGTTTGAGACAGTGGAGACATGGAGTAGGGTAGCAAGGCTGGGAGATGAGTTTAATGAGAAGATACATGACTGGGAGGAGAGGCTGTGAAAACACTAACTGTTTAACAGTCTTTCCAGAAGTTGAACTCTCAGAAAAACGAGAGATGAGATGGCTGTTAGAAGGAAGATACAGGTGTATGGTTTTTAGTTGGCAGCTCCAAATCACTAAGGAACACAGAGGCTAGAACTAACCTTGCTTGCAGACTTACCTAGTATAAAGCTGGGGACTGTATTGAACCAATTTTTTATTGTCAGATGCCCTAAGAACATGCCAGTTTCCTACACAGTTTTCTACTTTGTTCGGTAAAACATCTGGAAATGTTGCCTAAAGAGCACATCAAGAAATGTCTTTCAGTTCAATACTATTAACGAAAAATGTCTCTTGGTATATCTAGACCTTACCTTAGGCAGTATGAGAGCCTAATCTCCTCATTATTATTAACAGATGACTTTACCTAATCAATAATAAAACAAAACAAAGAAACTATTCAGTATGATATTACCAATTAAACAGTCCACTTTCCAAGTTGAGTTTCCAAAAGAATAAAACATATTTCTTTTTTTGAAAACATTAGCTAGGTCTAGAGTTCTCAAAAATATATGGAAGTGAACAAGCATTCTTGGTAGCCATAAAGAAATAAAAAGAATTAGAAAAATAGTGTTATAGAAAATAAGACAAGAGCTCTGTAAAGTGTCTTCGTGGAACAGATGTCCTCAGAAATTCTTGATAAAGAAAAAGGAAAAATGGGCTTCCCTGGTGGCGCAGTGGTTGAGTCCACCTGCCGATGCAAGGGACACGGGTTCATGCCCTGGTCTGGGAAGATCCCACATGCCGCGGAGCGGCTGGGCCCATGAGCCATGGCCGCTAAGCCGGCGCGTCTGGAGCCTGTGCTCTGCAACGGGAGAGGCCACAACAGTGAGAGGCCCGCGTACCGCAAAAAAAAAAAAAGAAAAGAAAAAAAAGAAAAAGGAAAAAATGATGTGATGGCACAAGAGCAAAAAGAGATGCTTTGAATGTAATAGTCCCAATGGAATTAATTAAATGTTTATTATGTGTTTGCATGTACATGTGTGTACATATATTTAACTCCAACAAAATCCTAGAAAATATCATTAGGAGAGAAATTTTAAACATATAAACATTTTCAATAATACAAAGTAGTATATAATAAGTACTCAATAAAAGTAGGTATTATTAATGCTTTAAGATAAAATTCATAGTTTTAGATGGTTAAAAGTTAAAACCAATAAATTTAAGAACACAAGACTTAGAAGTCCTGAGGCACGACAAACTATGGGACAGAGACTAATTGAGATATTCCACAACCAAATGTAGTAACCACAGGATCACAGAATATTAGAGCTGGGAGGAATTTTAGGAACAAATAGATGTTCCTTTTACAGATGAGGGAATGACATAAATCTGTTAGGTTTCTTGTGAATGGCCTACATGTTAAATGGAGAACTTGCCTCCATGACATGTGGTATTTTACTGGAGAAAAAAGAAATAATATACAGCAGAGGGAAGATTCATTTGTGGTTGACTTAGAATGTTTTACAAGAATAAGAAGGACATGTTTAAATTACTTATAAGAGAAAGTGTCCTAAAGGCAAGAGCAATTTAACAATGGAATAGCCACCCAAAGAGGTCATTGAGGAAACATCAATAAGACATTCAGAAAGAGATTAAATATATTTCTAAAGGGAATAATAGAAGTGTCTGGCAATAATATGCACTAGGTACAGAGGTCTGAATACAGTGACCTGTCATTTTCCCCATAGTCCCTGTGTCTATGATTCACGTAAAATAATCATGAAAGCAAATAGAGGTAAGGTGAATATCAAAGGGGGAAAAATCATGAGACAAAATAAAATAGGACTACCAGAACTGACAGGATAGCACAGAAGAAAACAATTCTTTTTTTAGAGGAAGACCTTGCTAAGCAGCATTCTACAGGTACTTTTTTCTGCCTCTGTCTAGAGGAACAATGGCAATACACTCACTTGCCATTCTGTCAAAAGACAAGATGTTTCAGAATTTTTTCTAATCTTTAATAAAAGTACAGACTGCCTTTTAGTTTTTATGGTCTCTTCATGGAAGGGACCAAAAATGGAACTTCCATAAAACTTATAAAGAGTCAGAACAAACATCCAATGCATTTAGTAACTTGTGAAGGTTTATGCTGACACCAGTAATGTCATAAGGCAGAATCATAAAATCAGAAAGTGTTTCAGCTAGAAGGAACTTTAAAGATCTTTAAGCATAAAGCCTCACATGATTGGAAAACAGTAGCATGGGCTTATTCATGCTCAGTGCTTAAGGCACATTTTAGAATATAATCACCCACACCATTATCCCCATCAGAGTGAGCTAAAACGCACTCCAAGAAAACAGAGGTGAATATTAATATTATCTTAATATGCAAAAAATCTGTCTAAGCAGGAGGTGAAACACAGAAACCATAATAGAAAATAATGATTTTGATTACATTAAAATTTTAAATATCTATATGTCAGGAATCAACATAAATAATGTTGAAAATCAAATAACAAGGTAGAAAAGTGAATTTGAAATACATATTACAGGCAAAGTTAACATATCTACTATATACACAGCCTTTTGACATTCACAGAGAAAGATAAACACCCAGTTTTTCCACATATAGAAAAGATTCAGATGTTCACACACACTCATACAGATACAAGTAGCTAAGACCATACTAAGCTTCATCACAAATCAACCTGCAAATTAAATAATATTGTTTTAATTGATTAAAGTGGTAGGGATTCTTTAAAAATAAGAACATAATTTTGATGAGAAATTATATTTTGATGAGAAAAACAAACATTCATATCCTGCTGATGAAATAAAAATTTATGAAAACTTTCTGGAGAATAATTTGGGAAAACAGATCAAAAAAACCTTATTTTGCATATTCTTTTACCCAAAATTCTAAGTAATTTTCTAAAGAAAATAATTACAAGTGATAAAAAAATGGAGTTACAAGGATATTTATCCCAGCACAGTTTATAGCAAAGCAAAATGAGGTAACTTTGGCAAATTTTTCCTAGTGACCCCTTGATGGCTCCAAGTGCTTATTCTCTAATTTCAAACAAACAATCCAGTGAGTTACACTTCTAGACTTACAAGCTTGAGTATAAAACTTCTCTGAATTTTATTAGATTAATTTCATGCTGTTAAACTCTTAAGTGTACTTGAAAAATAGTGGAAGACAAAGTTTATGTACAATGAAAAATGCGATACATTCCAAAATAATTCTTAAAGTGCTATATTTTCCCAAGACATTTCAAGAAAATATTTATGTTAGAGATACAGGTATCTGATATACTCCCTGAGTAATAAAACTTTTAGGCATATTCTTAGTGTTTCATTGTGATTGTGTTATTTTAAACAAATTCAAGTTTTATCTTACTCAAAAAAAAATAAAGAACACAGCATCAGTGTTTCCTGAGTATAAATTCTAAACCCTAATTGAAAGTAGTATACAAAAGTCTCTTTGATGGTAATTCATGGAAAATGGCTTAGCTCTTAAGTAATTCCCTTTGGTAGGTTCTACTGTTAAATGAAAAGTAGAAAAGGTTCTGTCCATTGACTTTACAGTTTGTTGTCACTTAATTCTAAGTGTTTAAATTAAAGGAATCCTGAAACAAAATATCATGGAACCAATACAATTTTCTTGAATAATACAGGATTTGTTCTTGTTTTTAAATTTTTGAAAAAAGAAGAATTATTACTAGTGTTTTCCTTCTTTAATTTCTTGTCAAATGGGAAACATACTGTGGTATACCTTTTTTTTATACACAGTAGTGCATGATCCTGAGAATGTATTTTCATTATTAATAATTATATGGATGGTATAAATATTGGTTTCTTTGCCAAAAGAAATGCTAAAAAGAAAAGGAGACTGTAACCTTATTTTCTATATTAGTTATTAAGTAATTAATTAAATAAATTTTAGTTAGGGTCTACTCTGATCCAGTCACCAATTTAGGCAGGGAGAGTATTGTTTCTGACAAAATGTGTTTTAGGATAAAATGAAAGAAGACAGTCATGAAAGATCAGAAAAAAATCTTAATTTGAATAATTACTTTTATAATGAAGATAAATACTAAGTGTGTGGGAGCCTAGGAGGATTGCTTTGGTCTACCTTGGGACTTACAGAAGAAGCCACAGAGATGATTGTCTTTGATCTGAGACCCCAAGTAGACAAGCTAAGTTTAGTAAGAAGGTGGTAGTACTGTTAGTGTCTCAAACAGAGAGGTCAGCTTGATGAAAGACACAGTGGTTCAGAAGAGCATGGTGTGTCCTGGAAATGCTAGTATTTGAATACTGCTGTGCCAAATGAAGAGTGGCAGAAGACAGAACCGGAGCAGTGAGGCAAAGGATGTTCTTGAAATGTAGAGCATTCCTATGCTTACAAGCATGGTGGTGTGGCTGGGAGGAGGACAGACAAGCGTCCTGGGCCAGGGTGTAGACACACTACAACAAGAACTCAGATATTTCATACCTATGAATTTCAGCATGTCTGCTATTCATCTGAGGTGTTTCCAGGGCACCACTGTTGGGAAGTCACTGAGCAATGGGTTACAGAACTTATATATAGATGTTTGCATTCATTTCTTTGGTTACAACTGCTTGGTTGAACCTCTTGGGAGGAGCCAAAGGGAAGCTGAGAATTGTGATTCACCTCAGCTGTGCTTCATCCCCATTCTTGTGACTTCAAATGCACTGTAAGTCACTACAAGCTGTGAAATCAGAACAGGTTTTTTGATATTTCAGAGATAACTACATGAGTTGGCATCAGTGGTATAGCTTTTGAGTAAAACAGTCAGTTCTGTAATCAAACCTTGGTACCACCATAATTCTCTGAGTCCACTTATTTCCCTTTATAAAAGATTAAAATAACCTACTTTAACAGAGTAGTTGAGGGTTATAAGAAATAGAGAAAGGTATCTGACATTTATTAGGTAAATGCTATTTTTATTATTCAGCTTCTCATTGCAGAGAAGTAGGACTCATTAGAGTAACGATGGATTCAACATATAGTCTAATATGTTCCCCAGGACCAAGTTTGGAGACCCTGAATTTTTAAAACTGCCTTAAGTGGGGCTTAAGCCAAGAGTCTACTAAAGTGGTATAGCACCTTGACACTTTATTTTAAACAGTGAAAATGAAATACATATTAGATCCTCTACTTCCCTAAGGAGCAGCCACTAGGTTTTATATTCCTACACATTAGCCTATTGGATAAATAAACACAATAAAACAATGGTGCACTTCTTCTGTTTTTACATTGTGGTAGAAACATCTTGAAAATGCTTTGAGTGTGAGTAGTTTTCTAAATATAGCTCTCTACACTAATGTGTCTCTTTCATTTAATATGAAACCTATACACAAAGCTATGGAGGCATAGAGGATTTTTATCCATTCGTATGATCAAATACATGTGAGCATAGTGGCCCATTTAGGTCGATTCTGCCAACCTCCACATTCCTTTCTCCCCCCTCTCAGGAAATATCTAATTTATGAGCAGAAATGTGAAATGTTCAATTGAGTCAAAATGAAATGATAAGTAGAAATACCCAACTGTATTTCAGGCAGAATGAAAGGAAATCCTGATTCCAGAATCCTAACAACTGTTAAGACAGCACAGGTAGGGAATGCCAGACTGTGGCTCACTTGCAACAACAACAAAACTCTAATCTTTAAATAATGGCATCAGAGTAATTTCAAACAGATTAGAGGATTTGAAAAGCTCCCAGAGTAGGCAGCTCATATTTCTTTTCCTTCCCCTCCAGGGAATACCTATTTGGTATCTAAAGTTTATTTCACAATACATTTGTTCTCATTTTTCCAATGTATGACCGAAGCATCCATGGAAAATACAAAATATAGTACATGTCATTAAAAACTATTTTCTCCTTCAATATTTTGGCTCTTCTGAAATAAATAACTGGAAAAATTATCCAGGAGGATTTTTTTAATTATTACGAAGAGAAGAGAAAAATTATATCAAGGGTGAAAAGATCTACAGAGAATTTTAATTTCAAAAACTTTTTTAAACTGTAAGATCTCATAAGTTACATAATTCACAGTTTTCCTTTTATTAAACAGAGACCTTATAATGCTTTTGTATTTTCTTGCCACTGATAAAAGATAGCAACAGAGAACAAATAATTATACCAAGTATTTATCAATTTATCATTTTATTCCATTTTACAGTGCATCTCCCATTATGGGAACTATAGATTTTGTATGTGGCTCTGCTTAAGACTAAGCTTTATAAGTAATATATTTTCTCATTTTAATTAAAGGGAGCAGTTGTATTAGTTGTGGGGACTGAGGTGTCAAGAGGGGAGAATAGAATGCATTCATAGAAAATGTTCTTACAGTATGAAACTATAAGACCCATTTTTAACCATCCTTCTAAACAGTGCTTGTGTAGTTTATAAAGACTCATGTCTTAACATGACTAGAAAATAAGGTTACAATTAGGGATGGACCTTCAAGATGGTGGAGGAGTAAGACATGGAGATCACCTTCCACCCCAAAAATACATCTACATGTGGAACAACTACGGAACACCTGTTGAATGCTGGCAGAAGACCTCAGACTTCCCAAAAGGCAAGAAACTCCCCATGTACCTGGGTAGGCCAAAGGAAAAAAAAAAACAGAGACAAAAGAATAGGGACTGAACCTGCACCAGTGGGAGGGAGCTGTGAAGGAGGAAAAGTTTTCACACACTAGGAAGCCCCTTCACAGGCAGAGACTGTGAGTGGCAGAGGGCGGAAGCTTCAGAGCCACGGAGGAGAGCGCAGCAACAGGGGTGCGGAGGGCAAAGCGGAGAGATTCCCGCACAGGGCATCGGTGCCGACCAGCACTCACCAGCCTGAGAGGCTTGTCTGTTCCCCCGCCGGCGCGGATGGGGGCTGGGAGCTGAGGCTGGGGCTTTGGAGGTCAGACTCCAGGGAGAGGACTGGGGTTGGCTGCATAAAGACAGCCTGAAGGGGGCTAGTGTGCCATAGCTAGCCGGGAGGGAGTCTGGGAGAAAGTTTGGAACTGCCTAAGAGGCAAGAGACCATTGTTTCGGGGTGCGCGAGGAGAGAGGATTCAGAGCACCACCTAAACGAGCTCCAGAGACGGGCTCGAGCTGCACGTATCAGCGTGGACACCAGAGTTGGGCATGAAACGCTAACGCGGCTGCTGCAGCCACCAAGAAGCCTATGTGCAAGCACAGGTCACTATCCACACCTCCCCTCCCAGGAGCCTGTGCAGCCCGCCACTGCCAGGGTCCCATGATCCAGGGACAATTCCGCGGGAGAACACATGGTGCGCCTCAGGCTGTTGCAACATCATGCTGCCTTCTGCCACATAGGCTCGCCCAGCATTCCGTACCCCTCCCTTCCCCCAGGCTGAGTGAGTCAGAGACCCCTAATCAGTTGCTACTTTAACCCCAGACCTGTCTGGGCAGGGAAGAGACGCCCTCAGGTGACCTACAGGCAGAGGCAGGGCCAAATCCAAAGCTGAAACCCAGAAGCTGTGCAAACAAGGAAGAGAAAGGGAAATTTCTCCAGGCAGCATCAGGGGCAGTGGATTAAATCTCCACAATCAACTTGATGTACCCTGCATCTGTGGAACACCTGAATAGAGAATGAATCATCACAAAATTGAGACGTTGGGAGCAACTGTAGACTTGGGGTTTGCTTTCTGTACCTAATCTGTTTCTGGCTTTATGTTTATTTCACTTTAATATTTAGAGTTTATTATCATTGGTAGATTTATTTATTGATTTGGTTGCTTTCTTCTTTTTTTATGTATATATTTTTTCTTTTTCTCTTTTTCTGAGTGTGTATGTGTATGCTTCTTTGTGTGATATTGTCTGTATATCTTTCCTTTTGTCCTAGGGTTCTGTCTGTCCGTTTTTGTTTGTTTTGTACAGCTTTTAGCACTTGTTATCATTGGTAGATTTGTTTTTTGGTTTGGTTTCTCTCTTCTTTCCCTTTTTTAACTTTTTTATTTAAAAAAAACTTTTAATAACTTTATTTTATTGCATTATTTTCTTTCTTTTTCTTCTCCCTTTTCTTCTGAGCCAAGTGGCTGACAGGGTTTTGGCCCGCTGCCCGGGTGTTCGGCCTGAGCCTCTGAGGTGGGAGAGCCAAGTTCAGGACATTGGTCCACCAGAGACCTCCTGGCCCCATGTAATACGAAATGGCAAAAGCTCTCACAGAGATCTCCATCTCAATGCTAAGACCCAGCTCCACTCAACAAACAGCAAGCTACAATGCTGGACACCCTTTGCCAAACAACTAGAAAGACAGGAATACAACCCCACCCATTAACAGAGAGGCTACCTAAAAGCTTAGTAAGTTCACAGACACCCCAAAACACACCACTGGACGCAGTCCTGCCCACCAGAAAGACAAGATCCAGCCTCATCCACCAGAACACAGATACCAGTCCCCTCCAACAAGAAGCCTACACAGTCCGCTGAACCAACCATACCACACAGAAGAAGGAAAAGACCTACAATAACACACCCAAAGCAATTAAGAAAATGGTAATAGGAACATACATATTGATAACTACCTTAAATGTAAATGGATTAGGGCTTCCCTGGTGGCGCAGTGGTTGAGAGTCCACCTGCCGATGCAGGGGACACGGGTTCATGCCCTGGTCCGGGAAGATCCCACATGCCGCGGAGCAGCTGGGCCCATGAGCCGTGGCCACTGAGCCTGCGCGTCCGGAGCCTGTGCTCCGCAACGGGAGAGGCCACAACAGTGAGAGGCCCGCGTACTGCAAAAAAAAAAAAAAAAAAAAAATGCAAATGGATTAGATGCTCCAACCAAAAGACACAGACTGGCTGAATGGATACAAAAACAAGACCCATATATATGCTGTCTACAACAGACCCACTTCAGACCTAGGGACACATACAGACTGAAAGTGAGGGGATGGAAAAAGATATTCCATGCAAGTGGAAATAAAAAAAAGCTGGAGTAGTAATTCTCATATCAGACAAAACAGACTTTAAAATAAAGACTATTGGGCTTCCCTGGTGGCACAGTGGTTGAGAGTCTGCCTGCCGATGCAGGGGACACAGGTTCGTGCCGCAGTCCAGGAAGATCCCACATGCCGCAGAGTGGCTGGGCCCGTGATCCATGGCCGCTGAGCCTGTGCGTCCGGAGACTGTGCTCCGCAACAGGAGAGGCCACAACAGTGAGAGGCCCGCGTACCGCAAAAATAATAATAATAATAATAATAAAATAAAGACTATTACAAGAGACAAAGAAGGACACTACATAATGATGAAGGGATCAATCCAAAGGATATAACAATTGTAAATATTTATGTACCCAACATAGGTGAACCTCAGTACATAAGGCAAATGCTAACAGCCATAAAAAGGGAAATTGACAGTAACACAATTAGAGGAGGGGACTTTAACAGCCCACTTTCACTAATGCACAAATCATCCAAAATGAAAATAAATAAGGAAACACAAGCTTTAAATGACACATTAAACAAGATGGACTTAATTGATATTTATAAGACATTCCATCCAAAAACGACAGAATACACTTTATTCTAAAGTGCTCATGGAACATTCTCCAGGACAGATCATATCTTGGGTCACGAATCAAGCCTTAGTTAATTTAGGAAAATTGAAATCGTATCAAGTATCTTTTCCTACTACAACATTATGAGACTAGGTAACAATTACAGGAAAATAATCTGTAAAAAATACAAACATATGGAGGCTAAACAGTACACTACTAAATAACCAGGAGATCACTGAAGAAATCAAAGAGGAAATTTAAAAATACCTAGAAAAAAATGACAACAAAAACATGACGACCCAAAACCTATGGGATGCAGCAAAAGCAGTTCTAAGAGGGCAGTTTATAGCAATACAATCCTACCTCAAGAAGAAAGAAACATCTCAAATAAACAACCTAACCTTACACCTAAGGCAATTAGAGAAAGAAGAACAAAAAAGCCCTGAAAGTTAGCAGAAGGAAAGAAATCATAAAGATCAGACAAGAAATAAATGAAAAAGAAAAGAAACAATAGCAAAGATCAATAAAACTAAAAGCTGGTTCTTTGAGAAGATAAACAAAATTGATAAAGCATTAGCCAGACTCATCAAGAAAAAAAAAAGGAGAAGACTCAAATCAATAGAATTAGAAATGAAAAAGGAGAAGTAACAACTGACACTGCAGAAATACAAAGGATCATGAGAGATTACTACAAGCAATTATATGCCAATAAAATGGACAACCTGGAAGAAATGGACAAATTCTTAGAAATGCACAACCTTCCAAGACTGAACCAGGAAGAAATAGAAAATATAAACAGACCAATCACAAGCACTGAAATTGAAACTGTGATTTAAAATCTTCCAACAAACAAAGGTCCAGGACCAGATGGCTTCACAGGTGAACTGTATCAAACATTTAGAGAAAAGTTAACACCTATTCTTCTCGAAGTTCCAAAATATAGCAGAGGGAGGAACACTCCAAAACTCGTTCTACAAAGCCACCATCACCCTGATACCTAAACCAGACAAAGATGTCACGAAAAAAGAAAACTACAGGACAATATCACTGATGAACATAGATGCAAAAATCCAAAATACTAGCAAACAGAATCCAACAGCACCTTAAAAGGATCATATACCACGATCAAATGAGATTTATCTCAGGAATGCAAGGATTCTTCAATATATGCAAATCACTGTGATGCACCATATTAACAAATTGAAGGAGAAAACCATATGATCATCTCAATAGATGCAGGAAAAGCTTTCAACAATATTCAACACCTATTTACCACTGCAACAAAAAGAAAAAAATACCTAGGAATAAACCTAACTACGGAGGTAAAAGACCTGTATGCAGAAAAGTATAAACACTGATGAAAGAAATTAAAGGTGATACAAACAGATGGAGAGATATACCATGTCCTTGGATTGAAAGAATCAGCATTGTGAAAATAACTATACTACCCAAAGCAATCTATAGATTCACTGCAATCCCTATCAAACTACCAACAGCATTTTTCACAGAACAAAATATTTCACAACTTGTATGAAAACACAAAAAGACCCCGAATAGCCAAAGCAATCTTGAGAAAGAAAAACGGAGTTGGAGGAATCAGGCTCCCTGACTTCAGACTATACTACAAAGCTACAGTAATCAAGACAGTATGGTACTGGCACAAAAACAGAAATAGAGATCAATGGAACAGGATAGAAAGCCCAGAGATAAATCCATGCACATATGGTCACCTTATCTTTGATAAAGGAGGCAGGAATGTACAGTGGAGAAAGGACAGCCTCTTCAATAAGTGGTGCTGGGAAAACTGGACAGGTACATGTAAAAGTATGAGATTAGATCACTCCCTAACACCATACACAAAAATAAGCTCAAAATGGATTGAAGACCTAAATGTAAGGCCAGAAACTATCAAACTATTAGAGGAAAACACAGGCAGAACACTCTATGACATAAATCACAGCAAGATCCTTTTTGACCCACCTCCTAGAGGAATGGAAATAAAAACAAAAATAAACAAATGGGACCTAATGAAACTGCAAAGCTTTTGCACAGCAAAGGAAACCATAAACAAGTCGAAAAGACAACCCTCAGAATGGGAGAAAATATTTCAAATGAAGCAACTGACAAAGGATTAATCTCCAAAATTTACAAGCAGCTCATGCCGCTCAATAACAAAAAAAATGCAAAAAGTCATGGAGGAGAGTGCAGCCACAGGGGTGCGGAGAGCAAAGCAGAGAGATTCCTGCACAGAGGATCGCTGCTGACCAGCATTCACTAGGCCGGGAGACTTGTCTGCTCACCTGCCGGGGCGGGCAGGGCTGGGAGCTGAGGCTTGGGCCTCGGTCGGAGCGCAGGGAGAGGACTGGTGGCGTGAACACAGCCTGAAGGGGTTAGTGTGCCACGGCTAGCTGGGAGGGAGTCCAGGGAAAAGTCTGGACCTGCCGAAGAGGCAAGAGACTTTTTCTTCCCTCTTTATTTCCTTGTGTGCGAGGAGAAGGGATTAAGAGCGCTGCTTAAACGAGCTCCAGAGACGGGTGCGAGCCGCGGCTAACAGCGCAGACCCCAGAGATGGGCATGAGATGCTAAGGCTGCTGCTGCCACCACCAAGAAGCCTCTGTGCGAGCACAGGTCACTATCCACACCTCCCTTCCAGGGAGCCTGTGCAGCCCGCCACTGCCAGGGTCCCGGGATCCAGGGACAACTTCACCGGGAGAACGCACGGCACGCCTCAGGTTGGTGCAACATCCTGCCGGCCTCTGCCACCGCAGACTCGCCCCGCATCGTGTCCCTCCCTCCCCCCCAGCCTGAGTAGGCCAGAGCCCCCGAATCAGCAGCACCTTTAACCCTGTCCTGTCTGAGCGAAGAACAGATGCCCTCCGGCGACCTACACGCTCCAAAGCTGAGCCCCGGGAGCTGTGCAAAAAAAGAAGAGAAAGGGAAATCTCTCCCAGCAGCCTCAGGAGCAGCGGATTAAATCTCCACAATCAACGTGATATACCCTGCGTCTGTGGAATACCTGAATAGACAACAAATCATCCCAAATTGAGGAGGTGGACTTCGAGAGCAAGATTTATTATTTTTTCCCCTTTTCCTCTTTTTGTGAGTGTGTATGTATATGCTTCTGTGTGAGATTTTGTCTGTATAGCTTTGCTTTCACCATTTGTCCTAGGGTTCTATCCATCCGATTCTTTTCTTTTACTTTAAAAAAAATTATTTTTCTTAATAATCATTTTTTATTTTAATAACTTTTATTTTATCTTACTTTATTTTATTTTATCACCTTCTTTCTTTCTTTCTTCCTTTCTTTCTTCCTTCCTTCCTTCCTTTCTTTCTTTCTTTCTTCCTACTTTTTCTCCCTTTTTTTTTTTTTTGCAGTACGCGGGCCTCTCACTGTTGTGGCCTCTCCCTTTGTGGAGCACAGGCTCCGGACGCGCAGGCTCAGCGGCCATGGCTCACGGGCCCAGCTGCTCCGCGGCATGTGAGATCTTCCCGGACCGGGGCACGAACCCGTGTCCCCTGCATCGGCAGGCGGACTCTCAACCACTGCGCCACCAGGGAAACCCTCCCTTTTATTCTGAGCCGTGTGGATGAAAGGCTCTTTGTGCTACAGCCAGGAGTCAGTGCTGTGCCTCTGAGGTGGGAGGGCCAACATCAGGACACTGGTTCAGAAGAGACCTCCCAGCTCCACATAATATCAAACGGCAAAAATCGCCCAGAGATCTCCATCTCAACACTAGCACCCAGCTTCACTCAATGACCAGCAAGTTACAGTGCTGGACACCCTATGCCAAACAACTAGCAAGACAGGAACACAACCCCACCCATTAGCAGAGACGCTGCATAAAATCATAATAAGACCACAGACACCCCAAAACACACCGCCAGAAGTGGACCTGTCCACCAGAAAGACAAGATCAAGCCTCATCCACCAGAACACAGGCACTAGTCCCCTCCAGCAGGAAGCCTACACAACCCACTGAACCAACTTTAGCCACTGGGGACAGACCCCAAAAACAACAGGAACTACAAACCTGCAGCCTGCAAAAAGGAGACCCCAAACACAGTAAGATAAGCAAAATGGGAAGACAGAAAAACACACAGCAGATGAAGGAGCAAGATAAAAACGCACCAGACCTAACAAATGAAGAGGAAATAGGCAGTCTACCTGAAAAAGAATTCAGAATAATGATATGTAAAGATGATACAAAATCTTGGAAATGGAATAAAGAAAATGCAAGAAACATTTAACAAGGACGTAGAAGAACTAAAGAGGAAACAAGCTATGATGCACAACACAATAAATAAAATTAAAAATACTCTAGAAGGGATCAATAGCAGAATAACTGAGGCAGAAGAACGGATAAATGACCTGGAAGATAAAATAGTGGAAATAACTACTGCAGAGCAGAATAAAAAAAAAAGAATGAAAAGAACTGAGGACAGTCTCAGAGACCTCTGGGACAACATTAAACACACCAACATTCGAATTATAGAGGTCCCAGAAGAAGAAGAGAAAAAGAAAGGGACTGAGAAAATATTTGAAGAGATTATAGTTGAAAACCTCCCTAATATGGGAAAGTAAATAGTTAATCAAGTCCAGGAAGCACAGAGAGTCCCATACAGGATAAATCCAAGCAGAAACACGCCAAGACACATATTAATCAAACTGTCAAAAATTAAATACAAAGAAAATATATAAAAAGCAGCAAGGGAAAAACAACAAATAACACACAAGGGAATCCCAATAAGGTTAACAGCTGATCTTTCAGCAGAAACTCTGGAGGCAAGAAAGGACTGGCAGGACATATTTAAAGTGATGAAGGAGAAAAACCTACAACCAAGATTACTCTACCCAGCAAGGATCTCATTCATATTTGATGGAGAAACTAAAACCTTTACAGAAAAGCAAAAGCTGAGAGAGTTCAGCACCACCAAACCAGCTTTACAACAAATGCTAAAGGACCTTGCTCTAGGCAAGAAACACAAGAGAAGGAAAAGACCTACAATAACACACCCAAAACACTTAAGAAAATGGGAATAGGAACATACATATCGATAATTACCTTAAATGTAAATGGATTAAATGCTCCAACCAAAAGACACAGATTGGCTGAATGGATACAAAAACAAGACCTATATATATATGCTGTCTACAAGAGACCCCCCTCAGACCTAGAGACACATAGCGACAGAACGTGAGGGGATGGAAAAAGATATTCTGTGCAAATGGAAACCAAAAGAAAGTTGGAGTAGCAAGTCTCATAGCAGACAAAATAGACTTTAAAATAAAGACTATTTGAAGAGACAAAGAAGGACACTACATAATGATCAAGGGATCAGTCCAAAAAGAAGATATAACAATTGTAAATATTTATGCACCCAACATAGGAGCACCTCAATACATAAGGCAAATACTAACAGCCATAAAAGGGGAAATCGAGAGCAACACATTCATAGTAGGGGTCTTTAACACCCCACTTTCACCAATGGACAGAGCATCCAAAATGAAAACAAATAAGGAAGCACAAGCTTTAAATGATACATTAAACAAGATGGACTTAATTGATATTCATAGGACATTCCATCCAAAAACAACAGAATACACATTTTTCTCAAGTGCTCATGGAACATCCTCCAAGATAGATCATATCTTGGGTCACAAATCAAGCCTTGGTAAATTTAAGAAAATTGAAATTGTATCAAGTGTCTTTTCTGACCACAATGCTGTGAGATGAGATATCAATTACAGGAAAAGATCTGTAAAAAATACAAACACATGGAGGCTAACCAATACACTACTCAATAACGAAGTGATCACTGAAGAAATCAAGGAGGAAATCAAAAAATACCTAGAAACAAATGACAATGGAGACATGATGACCCAAAATCTATGGGATGCAGCAAAAGCAGTTCTAAAAGGTAAGTTTATAGCAGTACAATCCTACCTTACGAAACAGGAAACATCTCGAATAAAAAACCTTACCTTGCACCTAAAGCAATTAGAGAAAGAAGAACAAAAGAAACCCCAAAGTTAGCAGAAGGAAAGAAATCATAAAGATCAGATCAGAAATAAATGAAAAAGAAATGAAGGAAATGATAGCAAAGATCAATAAAACTAAAAGCTGGTTCTTTGAGAAGATAAACAAAATTGAAAACCATTAGCCAGACTCAACAAGAAAAAAATGTAGAAGACTCAAATCAATAGAATTAGAAATGAAAAAGGAGAAGTAACAACTGACACTGCAGAAATAAAAAAGATCATGAGAGATTACTACAAGCAACTCTATGCCAATAAAATGGACAAACTGGAAGAAATGGACAAATTCTTAGAAATGCACCACCTGCCAAGACTGAATCAGGAAGAAATAGAAAATATGAACAGACCAATCACAAGCACTGACATTGAAACTGTGACTACAACTCTTCCAAGAAACAAAAGCCCAGGACCAGATGGCTTCACAGGCAAATTCTATCAAACATTTAGAGAAGAGCTAACACCTATCCTTCTCAAACTCTTCCAAAATATAGCAGAGGGAGGAACACTCCCAAACTCATTCTAGGAGGCCACCATCACCCTGATACCAAAACCAGACAAGGACGTCACAAAGAAAGAAAACTACAGGCCAATATCACTGATGAACATAGATGCAAAAATCCTCAACAAAATACTAGCAAACAGAATCGAACAGCACATTAAGAGGATCATACACCATGATCAGGTGGGGTTTATTCCAGGAATGCAAGGATTCTTCAATATACACAAATCAATCAATGTGATACACCATATTAACAAATTGAAGGAGAAAAACCATATGGTCATCTCAATAGATGCAGAGAAAGCTTTTGACAAAATTCAACACCCATTTATGATAAAAACCCTCAAGAAAGTAGGCATAGAGGGAACTTTCCTCAACAAAATAAAGGCCATATATGACAAACCCAAAGCCAACATCATCCTCAATGTGAAAAACTGAAAGCATTTCCACTAAGATCAGGAACAAGACAAGGTTGCCCACTCTCACCACTCTTATTCAACAGAGTTTTGGAAGTTTTAGCCACAGCAATCAGAGAAGAAAAAGAAATAAAAGGAATCCAAATCAGAAAAGAAGAAGTAAAGCTGTCACTCTTTGCAGATGACATGATACTATACATAGAGAATCCTAAAGATGCTACCAGAAAACTACTAGAGCTATTCAATGAATTTGGTAAAGTTGCAGGACACAAAATTAATGCACAGAAATCGCTTGCATTCCTATACACTAGTGATGAAAAATCTGAAAGTGAAATCAAGAAAACACTCCCATTTACCATTGCAACAAAAAGAATAAAATATCTAGGAATAAACCTACCTAAGGAGACAAAAGACCTGTATGCAGAAAATTATAAGACACTGATGAAAGAAATTAAAGATGATACAAATCGATGGAGAGATATACCATGTCTGGGATAGAAAGCATCAACATTGTGAAAATGACTCTACTATACAAAGCAATCTACAGATTCAATGCAATCCTTATCAAACTATCACTGGCATTTTTCACAGAACTAGAACAAAAAATTTCACAATTTGTATGGAAACACAAAAGACCCTGAATAGCCAAAGCAATCTTGAAAACGAAAAACAGAGCCCGAAGTATCAGGCTCCCTGACTTCGAATATACTACAAAGCTACAGTAATCAAGACAGTATGGTACTGGCACAAAAACAGAAATACAGATCAATGGAACAGGGTAGAAAGCCCAGAGATAAACCCATGCACACATGGTCACCTTATCTTTGATAAAGGAGGCAGGAATATACAGTGGAGAAATGACAGCCTCTTCAATTTGTGATGCTGGGAAAACTGGACAACTACATGTAAAAGTATGAGATTAGATCACTCCCTAACACCATACACAAAAATAAGCTCAAAATGGATTAAAGACCTAAATGTAAGGCCAGAAACTATCATACTCTTAGAGGAAAACATAGGCGGAACACTCTATGACATAAATCACAGCAAGATCCTTTTTGACCCACCTCCTAGAGAAATGGAAATAAAAACAAAAATAAACAAATGGGACCTAATGAAACTTAAAAGCTTTTGCACAGCAAAGGAAACCATAAACAAGACCAAAAGACAACCCTCAGAATGGGAGAAAATGTTTGCAAATGAAGCAACTGACGAAGGATTAATCTCCA
Source organism: Tursiops truncatus (assembly GCF_011762595.2). NCBI lineage: Eukaryota > Metazoa > Chordata > Mammalia > Artiodactyla > Delphinidae > Tursiops > Tursiops truncatus. The sequence continues at coordinate 68,310,425 of NC_047040.1, read as the reverse complement.
AAATTTAGAAGCAGCTCATGCAGCTCAATAACAAAAAAACAAACAACCCAATCCAAAAATGGGGGCAGAAGACCTAAATTAACATTTCTCCAAAGAAGATATACAGATTGCCAACAAACGCATGAAAGAATGCTCAACATCATTAATCATTAGAGAAATGCAAATCAAAACTACAATGAGATACCATCTCACACCGGTCAGAATGGCCATCATCAAAAAATGTAGAAACAGTAAATGCTGGAGAGGGTGTGGAGAAAAGGGAACACTCTTGCACTGCTGGTGGGAATATGAATTGGTACAGCCACTATGGAGAACAGTATGGAGGTTCCTTAAAAAACTAGAAATAGAACTACCATATGACCCAACAATCCCACTACTGGGCATATACCCTGAGAAAACCATAATTCAAAAAGTGTCATGTACCAAAATGTTCATTGTAGCTCTATTTACAACAGCCAGAAGAATGGAAACAACCTAAGTGTTCATCATTGGATGAATGGATAAAGAAGATGTGGCACATATATACAATGGAATATTACTCAGCCATAAAAAGAAACGAAATTGAGTTATTTGTAGTGAGGTGGATGCACCTACCGTCTGTCATACAGAGTGAAGTAAGTCAGAAAGAGACAAATACAGTATGCTAACACATATATACGGAATCTAAGAAAAAAAAAAGTGTCATGAAGAACCTAGTGGTAAGACAGGAATAAAGACACAGACCTACTAGAGAATGGACTTGAGGATATGGGGAGGGGGAAGGGTAAGCTGTGACAAAGTGAGAGAGTGGCATGGACATATATACACTACCAAATGTAAAACAGATAGCTAGTGGGAATCAGTCACATAGCCCTGGGAGATCAGGTCAGTGCTTTGTGACCACCTAGAGGGGTGTGATAGGGAGGGTAGGAGGGAGGGAGACGCAAGAGGGAAGAGATATGGGAACAAATGTATATGTATAACTGACTCACTTCGTTATAAAGCAGAAACTAACACACCATTGTAAAGCAATTTTACTCCAATAAAGATGTAAAAAAATAAAATAAAATAAAAATAAAAAGAGAACTACCATATGACCCAGCAATCCCACTTCTGGGCATATACCCTGAGAAAACCGTAAATCAAAAAGAGTCATGTACCACAATATTCATTACAGCACTATTTACAATAGCCAGGACATGGAAACAACCTAAGTGTCCATCGACAGATGAATGGATAAAGAAGATGTGGCCCATATATACAATGGAATATTACTCAGCCATAAAAAGAAACAAAATTGAGTTATTTTTAGTAAGGTAAATGGACCTTGAGACTATCATACAGAGTGAAGTAAGTCAGAAAGAGAAAAACAAATAGCTTATGCTAACACATACACATGTAATCTAAAAAAAAAAAAAAAAAAGTTTCTGAAGAACCCAGGGGCAGGACAGGAATAAAGACACAGATGTAGAGAATGGACTTGAGGACACATGGAGAGGCAAGGGTAAGCTAGGACGAAGTGAGAGAGTGACATGGACATATATATACTACCAAATGTAAAATTGGTAGCTAGTGGGAAGCAGCTGCATAGCACAGGGAGATCAGCTTGGTGCTTTGTGTCCACCTATTGCGGTAGGAGAGGGAGGATGGGAGGGAGACGCAAGAGATAGGAGAAATGGGGGTATATCTATATGTATAGCTGATTCACTTTGTTATACAGCAGTAACTAACCAACCATTGTAATGCAATCATACTCCAGTAAAGATGTTAAAAAAAAATGATTACAATTAGACACAAGTAGACAGAAATATTTTAAATTTATATATAAATTGTTCAATGAAAATAAGTATTACAGTGATATTCTGGCAATAATCTCATAAAATTCTTAAATATTCTCTTTGTATTTTATGTTTAACTCACAAATAGCATTACTATTTCATCATATTTAAATTTAATTAATCAATTTACAAATGTAGGTTATAAACACTTTGGAGCAATTCAAATGCGTACTAAATGTGATAGTATTTCAGTTTTACTCTTCACTGAGGATTCATGCACATGAACAGAAACAACTCATGCCCTTCAGGGTTAGAAAGATGAGTACACTATAGTGATCACTAATGATATGTTCTCTCCTCTCTGTTTCCTACACAGGCATTGAGAAACATCAGAAGACTTCAATAGAAAGATATCAATTCAAGTTTATGTATTTAACTTCCCCTTTTACCCAAATCCTATTGGAATGTCTAAGGAAATATAGAAATAAGAAAGATAGAATTAAAGATGGCAGACCAGCTTAGGTATTATCAAAGAGGCAGATTAAATAAATTGCCAACCAATGGATAATAGTTTGAGTTTCAACCCTGGTGTTATGGGTTGAAGTGTTTGCTTCAAAAATTTATATGTTGAAGTCCAACCCTTAGTACCTCAGAAAGTTACCGTTATTTAGAAACAGGGTCTTTAAAGAGGTAATTAAGTTAAAATGAGATAATTAGTGTGAACCCTAGTCCAATATAACTGGTGTTTCTATAAGAAGAGGAAATGAGGACACAGATAGGCAGAGAAGAAAGACCATATGAAGACCCAGGGAGAAGATGGCCATCTACAAGCCAAGGAAAGAGATCTCAGAAGAAACCAACCCTGCAGACATCTTGATCTTGGACTGTTAGTCTCCAGAACTGTGAGGAAATAAATTTCTGTTGTTTAAGCCAACAAGTCTATGGTAATTTGTTATGACAGCACTAGCAAACTCATAAGCCGGGCAAAAGAAGGTCGTACCTCAAAAGTAATTGGTAGTATTTTCCAAACAAATATGTGGAAAACCCTTAAGCATGGAACCATATTTGAAAAGATGCTATAACCTCAGTTTGGGACGGCAAAAAAGGTAGATGGAGGTGTCAAATTTAGTTGAGCCCCAAGCAACTGGATGCAGCATTTGTCCAGTGATTTCACTTAATGTAAATGAACACTGATGGCTTCTGATTGAGAAATAAAGACAAGAGAGAATGAGGATAGCAATGTAATAGGTAAATTTGGGTTATCAAAACAAAAATGAGTTGAAACAAAACCAAAAGGTTCAGAACTCCACTTACTTTCCATAGCATTCCTAGTGTTCTAACTGTGAGTTTCCACTGTCACCTGATGCAGACAACTACAAAATCCAACCAGCAGAGGCTGGAGGAAATGTTGGGGAGCAGTTCCAACAGAGAACATATTAAGAAGCTTTGAGAATTTTACAAGAACCCTATGCCTCAAATGACTTCTCTCAAATTCTGCTTGGCACGGAGAACCTGAATAGTTGAGTGGAGACTTTAAGCATCTTGATTCTGGTGGACTTCCACATCGAATGCAATACACTTCACTCATCTGCAAGTCCAACTGTAGACTAAGCACCAAAAGGAAAAGGAACACCACAAGATCAAGAGCCCCTAAAAGGGAGACCAAGATAAATTATTTTAAATATTCCCCTAACTAATGTATACCAGAAGTAGTGGTGAGTAAAAAGTTCAAAGAAAAAAATACAGTTAAGTATATCTTGATTTTTTTCTAAATTTTAATTCCTAAGTTCTTAGATTCTAATTCTTGGGTTCTAAATTCTTATTTATAAAGTTTACTTTGAACTTTACAACTAGTTGATTGTAATCATTTAAAAAATTATTTGACTAGAAATGATGTAAGCAACAGTGATGTACTGGAATCAGTTTATAACAGCTCACAAGAGTAAATTCAGCATACGTTCCTAATTCCACATCTGGTGTCATTGATGCTGATAGCTTGAAATTTGCCATGGCAGAAATATTTACACCATAAAAATCAGCAACTTCTAAAATTCAGGGATTGTTTTTTTATTCCTCCAGAGAGTTATCTGTTAAGGATTTATCAGTACCCATACTTATAATAATTATATAATGGAGCTTGCAAGTTTGAGGATGAATGAGTCAATTCACCATAACAATTAAAATACAAGATGTTGAGGATTGACTATAGTAAGAATTGCACAGACATACAGGAAGAAAGCTGTAAAAAGTTATAGAAGAACATAAATGAAAACATAGCAAGTATGTAGGAAGTCTAAATTTTATAAAAGATGTCAAACTGGGCTTCCCTGGTGGCGCAGTGGTTGAGAGTCCGCCTGCCGATGCAGGGGACACGGGTTCGTGCCCCGGTGCGGGAGAATCCCACATGCCGCGGAGCGGCTGGGTCCATGAGCCATGGCCGCTGAGCCTGCGTGTCCGGAGCCTGTGCTCCGCAACGGGAGAGGCCACAGCGGTGAGAGGCCTGCGTACCGCAAAAAAAAAAAGGAAAAGATGTCAAACTTCCCCAAAAACTATTCTTTAAATTTATTGTAATTCCAATAAAATATCTACAATTTGGGAGGTTGATCCAGTTAAAGTTTATTTTGTCCATTTGGAGAAAAAAAAGAAATGCTAAAGTATAGACAAAAAAAAATGTTTAGAGCAAAATGATAATAGATTTCTCTAACCAGATCTTGAAATATTTTATAAACTCATTTTATTAAAAGAATATGGGACTTCCCTGGTGGTGCAGTGGTTAAGAATCTGCCTGCCAATGCAGGGGACAAGGGTTCGAGCCTTGGTTCGGGAAGATCCCACATGCCGCGGCGCAACTAAACCCGTGCACCACAACTACTGAGCCTGCACTCTAGAGCCCACGAGCCACAACTACTGAGCCTGTGCACCACAACTACTGAAGCCCACACGCCTAGAGCCCATGCTTTGCAACTAGAGAAGCCACAGCAATGAGAAGCCTGTGCACAGCAATGAAGACCCAACGCAGCCAAAAATTAATTAATTAATTAAAAAAATAAAATAAAAAATATGACAATGAAAAATAATGATTCTATCCTTGGAACAATGTGGAGTACAGGAAGAGATAGATACTTAAATTTATTATATTAAAAAAGATAGCATTTCAAATCCATGAATGAAAGGGCACATTGTTTTATAAATAATATTGGAAGAATTGGCAACAGTTGAGAAAAAAAGCTACATCCTTGTCTCACACCACTCTATTATGTTGAAGAAGCAGGACTCATAGGTCACAATTATAAACTAACATTGTCTTGTCTCCATTTTCCTTTAAATATGATCTGAGGTCTGCTGATGTCTGTTTGCCCTCATTGGTGACCCTTTGGGACAAGACCTAAGCTGACCCCACCTGGTGTGCTTTTGTGCTGAGGGGCATAGTGAAGGAACTTTTGATCATAGGAAACATTCAGGAAACTCTGTTCTGAGAAATTCTGGGAATACAGATCAGCCAATCAGCAGCAATCTGTCCTTCATTCTAACATCAAAGAACCTAGTAAGCTAGTCACTTGTCCCTTAAGTTCTCCATCATGCATCAGACACCTATTCACCATGTCCTGAAACTTTAGAGGACACATTGAACTTGCTAAATGGTATCCTTAAAGAGAAGGGAGACCCACCTATGCCAACCCTCCCCCTGACAATGATAGTGAGATTCGTAGGACATTCATGAGGCTTCGGGTAAGGGAGCTTTATCGCAAGAACATCCATTCCTTTAATTAGCAAATCGTGACCCTCGTCTATCCTTGATGTAGTTGAGAGGTTGAAGAGTCCTGCGACCATTATGATATAAAATTGTAGTGGCTGCATCATGTTCTGGTCCCTCTAGATAATTTAGCATACAGTATCTATTGTATATTGGCACCTTAACACAACTTTAATTGTAGGATCATGTTATACATATTTATAAAAATAAATTCAAAATGGAGTTAATATACTATGAAGTATTATAAGAATATATGAAGATATGTTTATAATCTTGAAAAGAAAGGACCTTCTAACCTTAAAGGGTAGAAATTTTAAAAGATCTATAGATTTGACTAAATAAAAGACTATACTGAAGGAGACAGAATATTAAAAAGCAAATTACAAACTCAGAAAAACATATGCAACATAAATGACAAATAAAGGGCTAATATCCTTATTGTATAAAGATTAGCACAATAGAAAATGGCAAAAGTGGCATAAACAGGCAAGTCACTAAAGAAGAAATATGCATGGCCTTTAAATATATGAAAAGATATTAATCTCACTAATAAATGAATGTAAACTAAAACAACAGTGAGGATTTTTGTCTATCTGGTTGGCAAATATTACAAAGATTGATAGTTCTTAGTGTTGTTAATTTGGGGCAACAAGCATTCTCACACACTGTTGATGGAATCAGTATATTTTAGCAAATTTTTGGTTGGTAATCTGGTATAATTTATCAATTTATAAATGTATCAATTTATATCACATGCACTGCCTTTGACCCAGTGCAGTGATGCACCACCCAGACCCCCTTGTAGGAACTCATTCCCCCAGCTGCTGGGAGGGCTGCTGGCAGACAGCGCTAAGCTGTCAACAGTCTTCAGGAGTCTGAAAGAGAGCCACCTTGCTCAAAGGCAGGCCAGCCTCCTTCCTTAGGTAGCCTGCATCCAATGACTAATCAATTTAAGGATCATCTACCTCACTCCAGCGTGAGACAACTCAAGCCATCCGAGGGGCCAGCCCAGCTTAAAATTTCCCTGGAGGATCAGCTAAGGTTCCTTGAGACTGCATGGTAGCCAACTTCTCACTAGTCCTGCTTCCTTCCCTTCCATTCCACCAGCATTGACCCAGGAGCACTTCCTAATATACCTCCTAAATGCAATCTTCATCTTAGAGTGTGCGATTAGGAGACCCAACCTGCAATACCCAGCAATTCTATAGGTAAGATTTTATCATATTGAAATAATCACAGGTTTATGAAGGTGTAAGGGGCAGAATGTCCATTACATAATAGTCTATAAAAGGAAAAAAATAAAATACCAAGCTAAATATCCATTAACAGGAGTGTGGTTAAATACATTATAGAAATCATACCATGAAGTTAAAAAGCCAATTATAGAATGATACACATATAGTTAAATTTTTAAATATCCCTATATGATATGTTTAAATATGTGTTTATACATGCATAAAAGGATTTGGGAAGATACTGCAAACTCTTAGCCATGTTTATGCTGGTCTCCACATACTACATTTCTGTGTTTGATTTTGTTGTTTACATGAAAAGCTACTGAGATACCCAATAAACAATGTAAAAACAGGATCACTAAACAAATATAGGCTGAATGTTTAGGCTCGAGTCTCAACTTGGATAAAGAACACAACGTGAAGGGGCCTTCTCTAACTTTATGGCCACTGGCATCTTCATGATGCAAGTTCACAAATTATTTTGCTTTCCTCAATTAAAAAGTATTTCATTAGGATAATTGTTAGCATGTCTCTAGAAACATAATCATTCCTCATTTTTTATGCACATTCACATAAATATGAAGACAACAACAGAAAGTGAAAAGGACAAAAGGCTATGACTTTAAACATTTAGGTTCAAATTCTGGTTCAATCTCCTATTCAGTTTATAACCTGAAACACATCTCTGTCTCTCCTCATCAAAGGTGAGAGTGAATATGAGAATGCGTATCTTCCTCACAGTTGTGAGGATCGGATGCAATGACCCCTAGAAAAATTCTTTGAAAAAAAAGGAAAGTAAGATACTAACATAAGTGTAAAAAGTAGCCATAAGTTTTAAATTGTTTTGCCATCTTGGAGATCAGCGTTATCTCACCTGAGTCTTCAAGACCTATTTATATTGGCCATTCTCACACAGCTCCAGTTCCCACATAACATCTGTGGGTGGTTTGTTTGAGCCAAATGGAGAAGTAGCTAGTGGGTCCATGCATCAGAGAAACAAAATCTTTTCTAGGATGTATATGTGTGACTGGGAGAACAATATTCTAGTCCAGTCTCTGCCAGTAATTCCTGATATGACCTTTACTAGTCACTTTCTTCTCTAGGCTTATTTGATTAAAAATAATAAACACATATATACATGTGTGCATGCATACATACAGACATCCATCCATACATACATATATAAATAGTCAGAAAATAATGAAGGTATCAAGCAATATAATATATAAGTTTTCTTCCAGTTCAAAAGTACTTTCACTATGTGTTCTTGGACATACTATTTATCTTGCTTTTAATATTCAGTTTCTCTGAGCTTCAGCATCTTACTGAGTAAAATATGGACAAACAGTGGAAAAGAATAATCTCTGGGATCACTCTTGACTCTGAAATTTCAAAGTCAGTTTATGGAAAAACTGCCAAATATGTGGGTGTAGGTGTGTGTATGTATCTCACTATGGCAGTTAGTCCACAAGTGGGGAGGCATTCATTCATTCATTCATTCATTTATTCATATATTTTAATAATCTGAGTATTTATTTTTGGTAAAGCAGTGAGGGGAATATAAAAGTGAACAACACAAATGCCCTCTTTTCCTGGACTAACATTTAAATAGGAAAAATACAAATTATATGGAAATAATGACAACATAAGGTAGAAACTAATAAGAAATGCATGCCAAGTATAGATAAAACATTAGAAATTCAGAGTAGGGAGATAATGCTCCCACCTGAGGGAGTCTTGGAAAATTTCATTAACAATATGACCTTTGAACCAAGCCTTAAATATGGGGAACGAATCCTTCCAAAATTCTCTGTATACAAAGATCACAGAAAAAAATTCAAAAGCAGAATCAGTTATACATGCAGAATTTCTTCTTCCTACCAGCAAGTCACATACTAAGTAGCTTGCTGTTTATTACATATTTTAGAAATTTCTTGCCTTGTATTGATAGCAAATTAGCTGAAAATGTAATTTACTGAATTTTTTTCCTTTGGATTTACATTTGAAAAAACACCATTTTACAGCCTAATTGATTATAATAGAAAATCTAAATATTAATATTACTCTAAAGGTGACCCAGGGGTCTCTGAATAGGTGCACTAATGCTGCTTATTGATAACACTCTCAATAATAAAACTATTTGGATGTGAAACACAGCAAACATGTTAGCTTCTTTCTTGTTTTATTGTCCTAACAGACAAAAACCCCTATAGCCAATAAACTGAATCTGCTTTTCTTTTATTACTTTGTCTTTGAAATTGTGGCCCTTGGTCTTAAAACCAATGATAGAGTAGTTACAGATGAGGAAAAGATATGGTCACTTTGGAGTGTGATGCTTACTTGTTAGAAATAAACAAGCCAATTTTAGCAAAATAAAACTGACTTAACTTTGTGCTAAGATCTCTGACTTAATAGCCACTCCAATTCTCTCTGACATTTAAAAATTATAAGGCACTGCAAAAAGAAATTCTTAAATGTCAGAATCCTCATAATTTCTTCAACTTTTGCTACTGAATTCTTAACTCCTTCCCCAACATCACCCCGCCCCTACAGAGTACCATGCATATAGTTCTGCTAGCAGCAAGGCCAATCAGCCTGAGACACATTTCCCATCATTATCCTCAAGGCAGCTCCTCTGAGAGGCTCCTTCAGAACCATTTCATTACATCATTAGACACATTTTAAAGGTGGAGTTAATGAAAGGCTGAGAAACTGAGGCACCACAGTTCTCTTCCCCTTGTTTCCTTTCCATTAACTTATCAAGATAACTATTTTTGGCCACTGCAGTTGTGCCACATTTGCCTTTAATCTAGTGAAGTCTGAGTCAAGGGAGAGCTGAAATCATATGGTAATTCTAAATGAGGTGGCGGTAGTAGGGAATTTAATAAGAAGATGATGGACAAGGAAAAATCAAATGTAGGAGGAAAACAAGAAGGGGGGAGGAGGAAGAGGTGAAGAGGAAAGAAAATATAACATTTATTCATATTTACTAAAGAGAAGATACTCTGGAATTTTGTATAAACCATGACACCAGCACAGTGCACCTATTTTATATGCAAACAACCAGCGGTTGAGTTTCAGAGGGGTATATAACTTGCCTATGATCACACAGCTAATAAGTGGGAGAACTGGGATTCAAAATCCCACAGTACGGGCTTCCCTGGTGGCACAGTGGTTGAGAGTCCGCCTGCCGATGCAGGGGACACGGGTTCGTGCCCCGGTCCGGGAAGATCCCACGTGCCGTGGAGCGGCTGGACCTGTGAGCCATGGCCTCTGAGCCTGCGCGTCCGGAGCCTGTGCTCCGCAACGGGAGAGGCCACAACAGTGAGAGGCCTGTACCGCAAAAAAAAAAAAAAAAAAAATCCCACAGTATGTCTCCCTAAGACAGGGAGCTGGTAGCTCTAATGAGATGTTTATGTTTAGGAAAATTTACAGAAATAGTCCTCAATTTAATAATACTAAGTCATTTCACGTGACTTATTGAACGTCTGTCAGTATAATAACATCTTTTAATCTATTTCTTCTAGTTTCACTCATAACATTGAAATGAAGCAGAGATATTCTGATCTGCTTTCTTAGTATTTTATGTGAACTCATTTCTTATAAATTCCAATTTTACAGACCATAAAATAAAGGGAGGCCCCATTCACTTTTTTCTCCTATCAAATTTCAATATACATTCTCAGAGATGGTTCGTGTGTGTGACTAATATGTACATATAAAACACCGCACTTCATAAATTATTATTGTTGGGCACCATCTCAATCAATTCCCTTTTCTCTGTTCTACATTCTGAGGAATCCTGCTGATTCTGTTTTCAAGGTTGTTGTTGTTTCAACATTTACTGACTGCCAGCAAAGGAGATTTTATTTTCTACCAGTTTCCTCAATTTAGAAATAAAGTAATTATCATTATGGAGAGTATTGGTTAATGCTCTACAAAAAGGAGATTTTAAAAAAGGAAACCTTATTTCCTAGTCAATGAAACCATCACATTATTACAGGAACATTTTCTCTTTATTCTTAAAATATTGTCTAATCAAACAATCCAGAAAACCCCGATTTGAGAGTGACCCTTTATAGCAACAGAGGGATTTCATATTGCCTTGTTAGAAGTAAATGAACTGTGTTCTCTCTAAATTCTACCATATTTGTGTCCATTCTCTAATTTTGCTTTAGTATGGTTGTTATCTATAAAATTACTGGTAAGTAATAAAACACAGGTCAAAATTATTAAAACCTTGTTGCAAATACCACCAAATTATAACAAGGAAATATCAACTGAAAGCCACAATTCCTAGCATTTACCTGTAAAATATAGTTTAAATAACAGGATTCTTTTTCTTCTTCCTGTGGTGGCTTAAGATTTTGCATTGCTCCCATAGCTTGCCATCCAAATGAAAGGAACTGTTTCTAGAAAGTTCTCTGGTAAACTTCACTTGAGAATAAACTATCTTTAATTATTAAATATTCATAGAGGGTTTTGGTTATATTATTTTTGTCTGGCAAGGAGTTGGCGCCATATAACCACTTGTCTCTAAAGTATAAGGAAGGAGGGTGAATGCATGTAATACTTGCTCTGGCTAATTCTTCCTAATCCATTTCCCTTCTTTAAAAAAGGACAGTACAGTTTTGGTCTTTCTTATGATGTTTTAAGGTTCCATAGTGCTCTTAGAAATGTTCTCTGACTTGTAGTTCTATATGAATTACAAGTTACATGAGGCTGTAATGTTCTTGCATAGACTAAGACAACCAGGGGTAAAACAGTGAGACCCAGGGGAGAGCTTGGGCAAAACCACAGTGAGCAAAGCCAAAAAACAATGCACTGTGGTGATAATGTTGACTTTTCTTATTATTACATGACATCTCCCATTAGTAAAAGCTTACTTGACCAAATAGTTGTTCCATTCTCCTCCTGTAACTTGACATCTCAGTAGATTTATGGCCAGCATTTCTCAACATACATTTTTAAGGAACATTTGGTTCAAAGAAATGTTAGCAGGTGTTAATTTGAAAAGGGGTTCTAAGATCAAAGAAGTTGGGGGACTACTTAGACTATAGAAAGTTAAACAGGTTGCTTTTCTCAAGGTCTTCTTAGAACTTTTAGTATGATAATATTTACTGTGGCTCACAATAAGAAGCATACATATCTACAACATTTCTTGAATGTATTTGTCCTTTGAAACTTTTTTCATACAATCTGCTTATAAGAATAATGCTCAACAGTATTCACTTTGGAAAACACTGAAATACATAACTACAAAATTACTGCTGGGTGCATCTTTACATGTAGGAGGCAGGCAGAAGGGTGGGTAAATGGAAAGCTTACCTCTGCTACTTTTGAAACAATTGGCTAGGAAGGGAAAGGAACTTGAAACCATTACAGGAGAAACAATTAATAGAAAAATGGGTGTTTTACATGGAAATACTGACTCCAAGGTGATACGATGTGGCATTCTCTTTACATAGATGGGTTTAGCCTTATTCTAACCTCATGAGGTCAAACTGGTCACACTAATTGTGGTTACTCTGTAAACTGTCTCAAAAGGTAATGAAACTTGTGTCGCTGTAGATACTGAAACATAGACTGAATGACTATCTTATAGCAAGTTGGGGCACAATGGGATTTTGATTGGTTGGGTAAGATACTTTAAAGAACCCTTCCAACCTTGACAGACTATGGTTCCAACACTGTAGTTTATAATAATCTGTTGCTGTACGAAATCACCAAGCTACAACTGGTAGTACATTTTTCTCTTAGAAATTCTTTAAAAAGTGTCACAATTGATTATTTTGTTTCTTCTCCCCAAATAGTTTAGTGGCTTTCACAATGTGGAAACTAGGAATGCAGGAGGCATTCACAGAGCACATTTATCCATGCAGATTTACAGGGAGAGATTCTTATCCATGTTTCTTGTACCATGTAGAAAATCTCCATAATGCTTCACACTAAAATTCTGTAAGAGCTTTATTTGTCTCCACAAATCAAAGAATTGAAGATAGTATTCTCAATTCATGTACTGCAAATGAAGTCATGGAATTTTATAAGATATCGCATGAGAACATATACACAGGTATTTTTGGAGATGAAATCATCATCATCCATAATGACCTTGTGAATGTTTGCAATTTATTTTTTAAATATTTATAAATTATCCATGTGAACTTGTTAAAATGTTATGTTTTTTAAATAGCTAGTAGAACATCTACGTTTGGCAGTATCTCCAATTCTTCAACCACTTTGTTTTTCATAAGGTCCTAATGTTAAAGGATTCAACAATCCACATACTCAGCCCAGGAGGTGACCAGGAAAACAAGTTCAGTGTTATGTGAATGCTGTCACTGCAGGACAGCATTTCCCTCCATTGTTAAGGCTACAGCAGCAGTGTGAGGAATTATTAGCCTGTCTCCTCCAGATCAATGAAGTGTTTACTCTTTCAGGTTTTGTGTTTATTCCCTATAAATATCCTAACTGTTGATATCTATTTAAAGAAGATTCAGGTTCCTAGGTTTCTCAGTCTCCCACAATGTCCCCTCACTCCAGAATCATGGCTTGAAATTCATTTATTCCTTAAGTCCTGGATAATTTTTATCATCCTGACACAGTACCTTTTAGTTACATAATATGGTTTTAATACATAGCTTATGTACATACATATATTCATATGCACAACTATTTAAGCTCTTCTATCATTTAAGAAGTACGAATAATGGAGCATTCCTACCAATTTTCTTCTCTGCATGATATAAGAAAACAACCTGGAACTAAGAGTCGGAAGACCTCTAGGACCAGTCTTTTGCACATATATGCAAACTGTGCTTTTAACTCATGTATCATCAATAGCGTAATTCTCTCCAAGACATACTCCTGAAAATTTAACAAATTCCCAAGTCATAAACTTGAAACTTAACAAGTTTCCAGTAAAATCCACTTTCTAAACTATTTTAAAATAATATTATTTAAATTCCAATATCCAATTGAATATGGATTTCATTCTTTTGTAAAATAGGTAGTGATATTCCATCTAGATCTGAATTTTCTATTAAATATATTTCTATACAATAGAAATTATAATGAATGGGTTATATATTTGCTTCAAAATTTGTCAACGTTACTCTGGCTCCATAAAGTTCATTTCTTTTCATTTATATCCAGGAAAAGTCATGACATATGTATTTGGCTGTATTTGTAAATTAAACATCTTTCTAGTCACAAAGGAACTATATATTGCATGACTTCTTCAGTAACAAGTCATAGAAGAAAACTGCATTATAGGCATATATTTTATGAACAACCATACTATTGAGTATTACATATAGGTAGTTGTCATCATTTTTACAAAAATACATGAAAACATTTCCATGCCCTGTTTTCTTACTTGATTTATCAACAGATATTCAATGAGTGTCTATGTGCCAGGATAAATGCTGCCATGTGATCAACATTTTCTTAGAGTGTACTACATAGAAAGAAAGATAGACAGTGAACAAAGAATGACAGTCATGGTAAGAGTAGGAACGAGAAGCACAAGATGCTTTTTCTCTGACATAATATGAGGAACAAAATACTCCCAAACTCCCTCCCAGATTCTCTCACTCCCTGAGACACCCAGTTTGCACAAGAGTGCATCACTACTTTTTGTGTGCAGATACAAAGATCTCATAAGGGTATGGGATTATATGTCAGTCAGAATCTGGTCAGAAAAATAGAAATGAAGAGAATTTTAAATTGAGAATTGGTTAAACAGGTATTGAAGGGCTGGAGAGGCAACAAAAAAAAACCATGGAAGTAACACAGAGATAGCAACCATGGGGAGAGGCTACCTCCCTAGAAATGGGGGCCCAGAGGGAAAAGACTGGGGGTAGCAGACCCTAGAAGTTCAGAGGAAGAATCCTACATAGTTAGGCTCCTCCTGAGGACAGGACACTCTCCAGCTAGAGCTGGGGCCTCTGAGAGGGCATAATAAGGATGGTTCTAAGAGCGTGGGGAAAAGGCTGGAAAGTAGAATCAATTACCAATACTCCGGGTGAAGGCCATGGCTGGCGTGCCGTTGAAAGGAGCATCACACACGGGCTTCCCTGGTGGCGCAGTGGTTGAGAGTCCGCCTGCCGATGAAGGGGACACGGGTTCGTGCCCCGGTCCGGGAAGATCCCACATGCCGCGGAGTGGCTGGGCCCGTAAGCCATGGCCGCTGAGCCTGCGCGTCCGGAGCCTGTGCTCCACAATGGGAGAGACCACAGCAGTGAGAGGCCCACATACTGCCAAAAAAAAACGAACATCACACAAAACAGGAGCAAGTTGCTTCTCCTTTCTTCAGTCACAGAATCTCCCCTTAGTGCCCCCTATTATCAGAACTTAACAGGGATACAGATGGCAAAGGAGAGGTGAAGTTTGCAGAGTCCCAGCCCCAGTATCACGAAGCTTAATATAGAAGAATGAGTCTGAAGATAAGAGACAATAGCTTAATAAGAAGTACTGGGAACCGGAGAGTGTGGATCTGAGGGCTGGAAAAGCAGCAACTCATTTTGAGGGCATTTGATACCCCCACCCTCTTCCCGCTGCCCCTCTCACGCCTAGGGAAATAGTTGCTCCCTGCAGTTTCTCTGTGTTTATGTCATCCTGCTGCCTTTCCAGCCCCCCAATAGCAATTCAACCAATTCCCTAGTTGAAATTTTTATTATTTCTGTTTTCCCAGCAAAGCACAGGCCTTGCTTGACCTCCTCTATCTAAATCCTAGAGATTCTATACAAGCCCTGTTCAGTTGCTGTTACTTAAGCTGCCTTGCCTGCCTTAAAAAGTCTTCTCTGCCCACACCTGAATCCTGCCCAGTTCTCCTAACCAGTGTCTGACGTTGATTTGCTTATCTCTATTATTAGTTAATACAATTCCACTTTACATCCTGTATTTCCATCAAAAGCCATCTTACTTCCCTTTGATGGATTTCATTTCTAATCTCGGTATCATGTCAATGTATGGAAATATCTCATGGGAACTTCCAAAGACATTCATTAGAGAATTGCTCTGTATCCCTTCCTAGCCCCTTACTATGTTGTTTGGAAGGTTGTAGGTGGGAGGGTATATCCTTGAACAGTGGGAGGAAAAATTAAGGGAGAAAAATTAATGAATATATATAACCTAGTTGATAACTTATTCATTAGTTTACATACATTAACTCATTTAACTTTCCAAATAATCCTGTGAATTAAGATATTATTCCCACTTGACAGAGGAGGTTCAGCAAACTGAAGGAATTTACCCAAAGCTGAGCCCAGATTCAAACCCAATCCTACCTGATTTCAAAATCCCTATACCCACTGATTTAATACTTTTCAGTGGAGTAGCAGGGTCACAGACTCTAGTCCACATGAAAACTTCCTAGCATAACAACTTAGGCAAAGATAAAATACTGTCCCCCTATCCCACACTGATTGCACTTTTTATATATAATGATTTGGAATCCAATATTAATCCAATTCAACAAAGACGTATTGAGCCTCACGTATGTGGCAGGCATGTGATAATGATTGCTAACACATTTATTAAGGGCTTACTATGTGTTGGGTACTGTTTCGAGAACATGCCTCATTAATTCTCAGAACAACTCTGTAAGACAGATGCAAGTATTAACAGCCTCATCTTACAGATGATGCAAATGAGGCCCAGAGAGGCAAAGTGATGTGGCCAAGATTCACAGCTGGGAACTGGCAGAGCCAAGAAGAGAACCTAGGCAGGATGACTCTGAAGCCCATGGGCTTAACCATTACACTGTATTTCCTCATATGTAAAGGCTGAAGAGACAAAAATGAATAAGACTTAGGCAAAGAGATCAGAGTCTAGGTGGTGGAAAACATCAAGAAACATAACAGATATGAAAAAGACACTTGTGAAGAAATATAAACTGTAAAATAGTGACTAGTTTTGCCAGGCGAAATCAGAGAAGATAACTTTTGGGCTGATTCCTAAGGAGACGAAAGTGTGGAGAGGGTTGATTCTCTCTTTAGAAGGAGAATCAACAGGTCCTGGTGATGTAAGGCATAAGAGAGAGGTGGGAATCCAGGATGGCTCTGTGGAGGAGCAAATCTGAGGAGGTAGATTTGGAGATTCATTTTAGACAGTTTAACTTTGAGAAGTAGGCTGCCAAAAAAGGTCTAGATTTGAAGATAAGAGTCACAACTGTTTGATAGATTTTGAAATTTCTAACACAGAAATTTCATGGGAATGGATGGTTTCCTAGGAAGAATATGTGGAGACAAAGAAGTTTAATTTTTCTCACTCTTCTTCTGGGCAGGTACCCACTATGATCAGCCGGATGGCTGAGATAAAAAAGCACAGAACTGAAAAAGGACAAAGCAGCCCCTGACATCTGGGAACTGGTAGCCTTGTGCTTACTATCAGCTGGGCCTCGGTGTTGTTAGGAGCTGGCCTGGTTCTGTCAGCTATGTCTTGATTTCTCGCGTTGAACATCAAGGATTCATAGAACATCAACATCAGACAAGGGCGCTCTGTGATCATGACAGACAAGACAAAGACCAGTCTGTAATCACTTCTGAACACAGACAAAACATGAACATTTCCAAACCACAAAATGATCAAACATCCCCCATCCTGGCTAATATAAGTGACTGCTGCTTCTTCAGCAATGACAGCATTAGCCTCGCTCTGGTCTGCCCTCCTGGTTCTGGAAACCTTACAGGAGCTAGGAGTGGATGCAGCACCTTGAAGCCCAGGTGTGATGATTGGAGCAAGTGTCCAAGGAACTCCCTCCCCTCCAGCACCTCCCAGCCAAACCCCATTGCAAGACCCTCAACCTGGGGAGCCCTCTTGATAAATAAAAACTTAAAATACCCAGTCACAGAATTGTCCCCACTTGCTGACAGAACCCAATGCACAGCAAACCCCTGCTTACTTGGAACCACTCCACACATAGCCAAAGTCTAAATCTTATAATATAAGTCCTTTCTAACAACCTCTTACTGAGATAGTTCTCTGCAGAGGGCTCAGGTCTGACTGAAAATGTGAGGAGAAGCCTCTAGGACCCCTTGAGGTCCTGGAGAGTGGAGGACCAATGTTAGAACCCTCCCCAGGCCCATGAGTTGCTCCATGGCTACAGGAGACTCGGGACTTCTCAACCTGGCTGTCCCCACCCCACATACAAAGGCCCCAGCCCACTTCCAGAGAAGGTCTGGCAGGGAAAGCCACTGAGTCACCCACGAGTGCAGTGAGGCAGCTGGGAAGGATAGGTGCCTCAGGGACGCAGGGTGGGACCCGGTGGCTCTGGGGGAAGATGGGGCTCTGGAAACCTCACACAAGCTAGGAGCGGATGCAGCACCTTGAAGCCCAGGTGTGATGTTTGGAGCAAGTGTCCAAGGAACTCCCTCCCCTCCAGCACCTCCCAGCCAAACCCCATTTCAAGATCCTCAACCTGGTGAGAAATTAAAATTAATGAACACTGTACACTGCTACTTTTATTGACTTGATTTAATATAGCCAATATGCACTTATGAGTCAACTACCCTATTTGTTGAAAAAGCGTCTACTTGGATGATTACTTCACTGTGAAAGTAAAGTGAGAATAGTGGAAAATCTTACTGTGAATGTGACATAACTTCTCAAAAACGTTTGTTCAAATTAATAATAAAAACATTGATCTTTAGTTGCTACTGATTGCAAACACTCAAACTCTAACCATAATTTTAAAAAAGCAATGCATCACTAGTAGATTTAGATCCATATAGAGCTATAATTTTTTTGTAATACAGGTGAAATAAAATTAGTTACAATGAGCATGTGTTGTTTAAATTGTCAGTCATTGGTTTCCTTCATATTTTTACTACTCAACATATTTTTGTTTCTATCCTTAGAAACAATGATAGGGAATATTTACATAAGAATTCTGGTAGACTACGAAAAGTAGAAAAATA
Organism: Tursiops truncatus; assembly: GCF_011762595.2. Lineage (NCBI taxonomy): Eukaryota > Metazoa > Chordata > Mammalia > Artiodactyla > Delphinidae > Tursiops > Tursiops truncatus. Next base: position 68,291,758 of record NC_047040.1, on the reverse strand, counting down.
CCTTATTTTTCATTGTTTCTTGACATGACATAATGTGATCACATGTGACTGATGCAACCTGACAAATCCAGTCACAATATGAAATGTCACAGGAAACAAGGGAAAACTACTATCTTTATCCAGACTGAAAAGAAAAAAAAAATACTTATCATGAAATATAAAAACAAAGGCTTTGGAATATGAGCAAATAATATGCCAGCATGGAGTCTGTTCAAATATCTTATATTTAGCCCTTTTGAGATATATTCTATTATGGATATTAGGCCAGTGTCATGGATTTTAGAAATTATTTTTTCCACTGGAAAGTATTAGAAATACCACAGCCTGAGGCCCTTTTCTGTTTCTAAGCCTGTTTAAATACAACTGGAACCCGTGCTTTCTAAAGGACCTCTATTCTGTGGTTTCATAACTCAAAGTTTGTGCTTTCTCATAGGCTCCAAGGTAATTCTAAATGGACTACACTTCAGCTGAGCTGTTTTTCTGAGACTGTACCCTGCCTCTGAACTGTGCTAAAATAACCTTGCATTATCCTAATTAGGATTATTCACAATACACACATATTGCAAAGAGCCATTTTCATTTTCAATTAGTTGAAAAGGATTAGTTGCAGTGATACTCCTATGGTCCTGAATGCAATTATTATTAAATCCAATATTTTTTATTGCTGTTAAAATTATGCTCCTTACAGATATAACTTAGCTAATGGAGTAAAAAGATGGTCTCTTCCTGACAAATCATTCTCTTCTAAAGAAAACTGTGAAGGTAACAACACATAAACGGAAGAAAATATATGTGCGGTAAAGAGGCTGTTTAATCACAAGTAATGGCAAACCTAAAATTAGTTCCAATTAGAAGAGAAATGCACGAAAACCAATCTGAACGTAGCAGATAAAGGGTGGCATGAAACAAAGCGAGAGAGTGGCACGGACATATATACACTACCAAACGTAAAACAGATAGCTAGTGGGAAGCAGCTGCATAGCACAGGGAGATCAGCTTGGTGCTTTGTGACCACCTAAAGGGGTGGGATAGGGAGAGTGGGAGGGAGGGAGACGCAAGAGGGAAGAGATATGGGAACATATGTATATGTATAACTGATTCACTTTGTTATAAAGCAGAAACTAACACACTATTGTAAAGCAATTATACTCCAATAAAGATTAAAAAAAGAAAAAGATTATTAAGCAGTAGCATATAACAGGCCCCCAGGTGTAGTACTTCCTCATTATACCTATTCTCAAACAGCAACATACTGAATGTACAGTAAACCAATTAAAAAAAAAAACAAAACTCCAAGAAATAATTTTACATGGTGGCTGCACTTCAGATGAACAAGTACATGTTTTCTGGAAGAAAGACCACAACAACTTGGTTTTTACTTCCAAAATACAGTGGCATGTTAATTGCTTGATCAGCCAAATGAAACTAAATGTAATTAAGACTAGTGTGGGGTTAATTTGATCCATAATTATGTTATATAAAGTAAATGAAAATTATTTCTTTCCTAAATTGCAATTCATTAAAATTACAGATATTAAAATAAGATACTATAAAATTACATGAAGCATGTACACATTAATAGCCATTAGTAATAGCTTGATATTTCTATCTAAGCAACAGTTTATTAGAATGCTAAAAGGTGATATTTGACCGCTCACATGACTGATTTTTTTTACTTTGTTTTTCTACTCTTCTAAGAAATTATTTTTTTAATGAAGCAAAGTGTTCTAATCTTAGTCTGTTTTTACCATTTTCTAGATATTTATCATCTGCTTAAATACCTTTGGATTAATGCTCATTGAATCTTCATTAAAATACAAACACAGGTATTTAAAAACTCAAAATGGCATACAGGTATGTACATTTCGTATGACACCAAATGCATACATTATAAGTAAAGTATTTGGAAGATTATTATTCAAAGGGCAAATTCTGCATCTTTAATTCAAATTATAGTCATATATCTATTTATAGAACATTTTTGTCTTAACCTCATTAAAAAAGAATTGAATGTAAAAAAAATTAATTGAAAGTAAAGGAACTAACATTTACTGAGGGCTTATCCTGCTTCAAGCACTATGCTATGTGCACTTTAAAGAAACTATTTTCATCCCTTTATGAAATTGATATTATTTATTCTTCTCCTTTTACATATAAGAGAACTGAGACTCAGAAAGACTAAGGATTTTGCCTGAAATCATGGAGCCACTTACTTGTACCATTTACTGTGAGGTGGGGAAGGGTTCTCTTTTTTTAGACATGATGACAACACAAGGGAAAACAATTAATTTGCTGTGAAAAAACACAGTGTTTTAGTTCCCACTTTAGATTCTTTTTCATTGAAGATAACTTGTTTATTTCTGTGAAAATAAAAACCAGAAGGTCATAGCATATAATCTCTGTGCCCATTCATGTGACATTAAATACAATTTGGCCAAACAATCCTATCATTCCAAGTCCAAAATTATCTAACAAAGCCTCTTTAGTAACAGAGAAGGAAATACTGACAGCTAATGGATCTATCCTACTGAGTAGTAACGAATGCCTTACACAAGATTCCACACAAAGAAAAGACTCATATTTAGGCTAGGAACAGAAAGCACCAGCTTATTATTATACCGTGCAATTGGAGGGAAAGGAGTATAAAACAGTGGAAGGTGTGTACAGATTCTACTGAAGAAGCCTGGCCTTCCTATATGTAATAATGCCCTTTACCTTTACTTGTTTTGGGATTGAGGACAAGAGTGGTGACTTGAAGATCTGGTATAATTTAAAAGGAAAAGCATTTACAGTAGGATTTGCTTACAACACATAGCAATAGCAGTTTATCTGTTAGAGACCAGAGATATTAAAACCAAGTCTAGGGGACTTCCCTGGTGGTCTAGTGGCTAAGACTCTGTGCTCCCAATGCAGGGGCCCAGGTTCAACACCTGGTCAGGGAACTAGATTCCACATGCCACAACTAAGAGTTAAATAAATAAATAAATAATAAAAATAAATAAAATAAAACCAAGTCTAGCTGAAACTTCAATGTGCCACAACACATTTATTTATTGCTATAAAGCAAGGTATCTGCATACCCAGGAGAATCTGATATACTTTGCACAATAAAGTATCACTATATTACTATTAGTAGTAGCATGCAAATATTAACAAATGTTTCTCAATAATTGATTATACTGTACTAATAAGGACAACGATCCTTTTGATTTCTTGGAAGTCACCTGCATTTCTCCTTAAGTTAAAGCTAGATATCATCCATGAAAAAAACGAAACTAAAGGATAATCGTACTTAACAAGTTGCCAGAACACATTATTTACAGTAAGAATGTGTACTTAACAAACCAAATATTTAATATTTCATGCATGAGAAATGGGCAGACATAATAGTCATTAGTATTCCAGGTGAGGCAGAATATGCAAGTTTACTCAGCTATTAAGGAATGAGTCATATGCTATTTAATATAACAAAATAGTTTATGCATATTAGAGTAAACAGTGAAATCACAATAGGAAAAAAAATGGATTTGGTTCAGATGTTGAGCTGCTCTGTAAACCAATTGTCTATCCGGAGGGAAACAGCTCTGTCTACAACTACTTAGGCTCTAGGGCCTATTAGAAACCCTGGAGTGGGCTGTTGTTGCTGTTCTCAAGGGAATTTACCACGTCACACTAGAAATAGCTGACAATAATTGGAAAGCCTGCTCCTGCCAGTATTGCACACATTTTTAATACCTTCCTAAGTATTATGGGAGATAATACACAAGGTCTTTAGAATTCTAGTCATGCCACAACAAGCCATGGAAAGGACAACTAGACAATAGCCCCAAACTGGACTGTGACAGGCTAATTATTGTGGCTTCATTATAAAACCTCTTTTTACATAGGTCACCTGGGAAGTGTAATTAAAAATGCATTATTGGTGTATTTTTTATTGAAGCAATTAAATTAAAAAGCCAAAAAAATAATTATATGAGGAGCAAATAATAATGTTGGTCAACAGCGTTTATCTGAGAAAGAGAGAACACGTTAGTGGTTCATTAGCAGTAAATGTGTTAACGGGAATCTGTTTGAAAAATGAGCCATAGAACAGCTTTTAAATACGCAGATTAAAGGATTTATAATGTCAAGTTTAACACAGAAATTACAGACAGTATTACATAACGATGAGTAATAGCACCTTTAATCTGACTTAGTAAAATGATTTACATCATACTTTGTGCTGCTTCAATTGTATGTGTATTATATGTGCTGCATCTCAGATAGATAATTTCCCTTATATTTTTTACACACTTATGGATCTGTTCTTCCTGCTTTCTAATTATGTGGTACATCTAAATAATTAGATGTTAAAATAGGTATTATCCAGGGGCACAATGTTTGTCTTGGATATCCATTCTACGTAGGAATACCAGAACATGACACAATTTATTTAGGAAAATTTTTACAAAGCCCTAAATGTATCATGCCAAATCAACCCTCTCTCATCTCGAAACTCTCCTGGTACCTCCTTACATCATCATCATCACCACCCTATAATTATCATGATCACTAATAATTAATGAGTGCTTTCTACGTGCCAGGAACTAAACATTGCCTATATTGTTTAGGCATTAAATTCTCCAAATAACCTTCAGAGATTGGTATTTTATCTCCATTTTTTTAATGAGGATAATCAATTAATATTTAATTAATCTCTCTGGATATATGTACAAAAATGTACTCTTCTTCAACAGACTAGCCTAAAATTGCAATCATTTTTTCCTCTATCCTACTAGAAATCTTCCATATCTTAAGCCTGTTTATTTTAACTGAGTATTTTCCAAATATATAAAAGCAACAAGTAAGCATCTACTAAGTAAGAATCTCACAAGCAACGCTTATAATCCCTTTGGAGAGGAAAACCAAATTCAGGGAGGTGGAAGAACATCAATTATGAAGGGCGGTGAATTTCAAGATGAATAAGTGAATGAATGGATTAATGAGAGAACTTTGTTGTTATAACATGGGACTTTTGATTCAAGAAAAATATTTTTACAGTTTACAGAAAAAAAAAGAGTTCTATTTATTTTCCTTTTTTTTTTTTAACCTTTGTCCATTGATTCGTTTCTAAATATTTTCTCCCATTCTGAGGGCTGTCTTTTCGTCTTGTTCATGGTTTCCTCTACTGTGCAAAAGCTTTTAAGTTTCATTAGGTCCCATTTGTTTACTTTTGTTTTTATTTCCATTACTCCAGGAGGTGGATCAAAAAAGATCCTGCTGTGATTTATGTCAAAGAGTGTTCTTCCTATGTTTTCCTCTAAGAATTTTATAGTGTCCGGTCTTACATTTAGGTCTCTAATCCATTTTGAGTTTATTTTTGTGTATGGTGTTAGGGAGCATTCTAATTTCATTCTTTTACATGTAGCTGTCCAGTTTTCCCAGCACTACTTATTGAAGAGACTGTCTTTTCTCCATTGTATATCCTTGCCTCTTTGTCATAGATTAGTTGACCATAGGTGCGTAGGTTTATCTCTGGGAATTCTATCTTGTTCCATTGATCTATATTTCTGTTTTTGTGTTAGTACCATATTGTCTTGATTACTGTAGCTTTGTGGTATAGTCTGAAGTCAGGGAGTCTGATTCCTCCAGCTCCGTTTTTTTCCCTCAAGACTGCTTCGGCTATTTGGGGTCTTTTGTGTCTCCATACAAATTTTAAGATTTATTGTTCTAGTTCTGTAAAAAATGCCATTTGATAGGGATTGCATGGAATCTGTAGATTACTTTGGGTAGTATAGCTATTTTCACAGTATTGATTCTTCCAATCCAAGAACATGGTATATCTCTCCATCTGTTGGTATCATTAATTTCTTTCATCAGTGTCCTATAGTTTTCTGCACACAGGTCTTTTGTCTCCCTAGTTAGGTTTATTCCTAGGTATTTTACTCTTTTTTTTGCAATGGTAAATGGGAGTGTTTCCTTAATTTCTCTTTCAAATTTTTCATCATTAGTGTACAGGAATGCAAGAGATCTCTGTGCATTAATTTTGTATCCTGCAACTTTACCAAATTCATTGATTAGCTCTAGTAGTTTCCTGGTGGCATCTTTAGGATTCTCTATGTATAGTATCATGTCATCTGCAAACAGTGACAGTTTTACTTCTTCTTTTCCAATTTCTATTCCTTTTATTTCTTTTTCTTCTCTGATTGCCATGGCTGGGACTTCCAAAACTATGTTGAATAATAGTGGCAAGAGTGGACATCCTTGTCTTGTTCCTGATCTTAGAGGAAATGCTTTGCTTTTCACCATTGAGAATGATGTTTTCTGTGGGTTTGTCATATATGGCCTTTATTATGTTGAGGTAGGTTCCCTCTATGCCCACTTTCTGGAGAGTTTTTATCATAAATGGGTGTTGAATTTTGTCAAAAGCTTTTTCTGCATCTATTGAGATGATCATATGGTTTTTATTCTTCAGTTTGTTAATATGGTATATCACATTGACTGATTTGCATATATTGAAGAAACCTTGCATCCCTGGGATAAATCCCACTTGATCATGGTGTATGATCCTTTTAATGTGTTGTTGGATCCTGTTCGCTAGTATTTTGTTGAGGATTTTTGTATCTATATTCATCAGTGATATTGGTCTGTAATTTTCTTTTTTTGTAGTATCTTTCTCTGGTTTTGATATCAGGGTGATGGTGGGCTCATAGAATGAGTTTGGGAGTGTTCCTTCCTCTGCACATTTTTGGAAGAGCTTGAGAAAGATGGGTGTTAGGTCTTCTCTAAATGTTTGATAGAATTCACCTGTGAGGCCATCTGGCCCTGGACTTTTGTTTGTTGGAAGATTTTTAATCACAGTTTCAATTTCATTACTTGTGATTGGTCTGTTCATATTTTCTATTTCTTCCTGGTTCGGTCTCGGAAGGTTATACCTTTCTAAGAATTTGTCCATTTCTTCCAGGTTGTCCAATTTATTGGCATAGAGTTGCTTGTTGTAGTCTCTCAGGATGGTTTGTATCTCTGCAGTGTCTGTTGAAACTTCTCCTTTTTCATTTCTAATTTTATTGATTTGAGTCCTCTCCCTCTTTTTCTTGATGAGTCTAGCTAATGGTTTATCAATTTTGTTTATCTTCTCAAAGAACCAGCTTTTAGTTTTATTGATCTTTGCTATCATTTCCTTCATTTCTTTTTCATTTATTTCTGATCTGATCTTTAGGATTTCTTTCCTTCTGCTAACTTTGGGTTTTGTTTTTTCTTCTTTCTCTAGTTCTTTTAGGTGTAAGGTTAGGTTGTTTATTTGAGAGTTTTCTTGTTTCTTGAGGTAGGATTGTATTGTTATAAGCTTCCCTCTTAGAACTGCTTTTGCCACATCCCATACATTTTTGGATCGTCATGTTTTCATTGTCATTTGCCTCTAGGTATTTTTCGATTTACTCTTTGATTTCTTCAGTGATCTCTTGGTTATTTAGTAACGTATTGTTTAGCCTCCGCATGTTTGTGTTTTTTAGGTTTTTTTTTCCCTGTAGTTGATTTCTAATCTCATAGTGTTGTGGTCAGAAAAGATGCTTGATATGATTTCAATTTTTTTAAATTTACTGAGCCTTGATTTGTGACCCAAGATGTGATCTATCCTGGAGAATGTTCCGTGTGCACTTGAGAAGAAAGTGTAGTCTGCTATTTTTGGGTGGAATATCCTATAAATAGCAATTAAATCTATCTGGTCTACTCTGTCATTTAAAGCTTGTGTTTCCTTATTAATTTTCTGTTTGAATGATCTGTCCATTGGTGTTAGTGAGGTATTAAAGTTCCCCACTATTATTTTGTTTCTGTCAATTTCCTCTTTTATAGCTGTTAGCAGTTGCCTTATGTATTGATGTGCTCCTATGTTGGGTGCATATATATTTATAATTGTTAAATCTTCTTCTTGGATTGATCCCTTGATCATCATTGATCCCTTGATCATTATCTCTTGTCTCTTGTAACATTCTTTATTTTAAAGTCTATTTTATCTGATATGAGTATTGCTACTCCAGCTTTCTTTTGATTTCCAATATCATTTTCTGTCCCCTCACTTTCAGTCTGTATGTGTCTGTAGGTCTGAAGTGGGTCTCTTGTAGACAACTTATACATGGGTCTTGTTTTTGATCCATTCAGCAAGCCTGTGTCTTTTGGTTGGAGCATTTAATCCATTCATGTTTAAGGTAATTATCAATATGTATATTCCTATTACCATTTTCTTAATTTTTTTTTTTTTTTTTTTTTGCGGTACGTGGGCCTCTCACTGTTGTGGCCTCTCCCATTGCGGAGCACAGGCTCTGGACACACAGGCCCAGCAGCCATGGCTCACGGGTCCAGCCGCTCTGCGGTATGCGGGATCCTCCCGTACCGGGGCACAAACCCACGTCCCCTGCATCGGCAGGTGGACCCTCAACCACTGCACCACCAGGGAAGCCCCTGTTAATGTTTTGGGTTTGCTTTTGTAGGTCCTTTTCTTCTCTTGTGTTTCCCATTTAGAGAACCTCCTTTAGCATTTGTTGTAAAGCTGGTTTGGTGGTGCTGAATTCTCTTAGCTTTTGCTTGTCTGTAAAGCTTTTGATTTCTCCATCAAATCTGAATGAGATCCTTGCTGGGTAGAGTAATCTTGGTTGTAGGTTCTTCCCTTTCATCACTTTAAGCATATATGCCACTCCCTTCTGGCTTGTAGAGTTTCTGCTGAGAAATCAGCTGTTAACCTTATGGGAGTTCCCTTGTATGTTGTTTGTCGTTTTTTGCTGCTTTCAATAATTTTTCTTTGTCTTTAATTTTTGCCAGTTTGATTACTCTGTGTCTCAGCATGTTTCTCCTTGGGTTTATCCTGTATGGGAATCTCTGCGCTTTCTGGACTTGGGTCACTATTTCCTTTCCCGTGTTAGGGACGTTTTCAACTATAATCTCTTCAAATATTTTCTCAGGTCCTTTCTCTCTCTCTTCTCCTTCTGGGACCCCTATAATGCGAATGTTGTTGTGTTTAATGTTGTCCCAGAGGTCTCTTAGGCTGTCTTCATTTCTTTTCAGTCTTTTTTCTTTATTCTGTTCCATAGCAGTGAATTGCATCATTCTGTCTTCCAGGTCACTTATCTTGTTCTTCTACCTCAGTTATTCTGCTATTGATTCCTTCTAGTGTATTTTTCATTTCAGTTATTGTATTGTTCATCTCTGTTTGTTTGTTCTTTAATTCTTCTAGATCTTTGTTAAATATTTCTTGCATCTTCTCTATCTTTGCCTGCATTCTTTTTCCGAGGTCCTGGATCATGTTCACTATCATTACTCTGAATTCTTTTTCTGGAAAGTTGCCTATCTCCACTTCATTTCGTTGTTTTTCTTGGGTTTTATCTTGTTCCTTCATCTGGTACATAGCCCTCTGCCTTTTCGTCTTGTCTATCTTTCTGGGAATGTGGGTTTTTTCCCACAGGCTGCAGGATTGTAGTTCTTCTTGCTTCTGCTGTCTGCCTTCTGGTGGATCTATTTTCCATATTAAAGCTGTTAGTCTAGAACTAGTTATTACCTACTGACTCTAAATTACATCTTGACATATTATGATTAGATAAATTAATAGTTTTAGTATTGTTATGTTGCATTAGTTCTTTATTAATGTTATTATTTTTTAATATCAGTAGCACACACTTTTGAATACCTACTGTAAACCAGGTCTTGTGCCAGAGCTTTTACATGAACTATCTCTGAACCTTTACACATAACAGAATCAAATTTTTCTCATTTTAGAGATGAGAAACTTGTAGTTCAATAGGTCAAGTGACTTTTTCAAGGTCATGTGACTGATAAATTGAAGAGTTCAGATTTGATTTTCAATCTACCTGACTCCAAATTGCACGCATTTTTCCAGTATTCCACTTTATTTATGAAAGAATTTATAAAAGGTATTAACATAATTTTTACTTTTTTCACATGTAAATCCTCCTTAACCCAAATTTCAATTTCAAATTCATTTTAAATTCATAAAGTTCAAGTAACCAAAATGGTTTGCTGGGTAATGTATATTGGTAATTGGGACTTATCAGGATAACCATAATAATGACAGTGTTTTGGGTTTCTGAGAAAAAAAAAATAGATGAACTAGAATCGTTGTGAATTCAGTGTTAAGTATCTATCTTTATAGTAGAGTTATTTAAAATTGGAAATCCAAAATCCATAGTGATATGCATAACTGCTACTTTGGCTCTTAATCAAGATTCATGTTGTCAATATTAAATACATGGGAAAATACTGATTTATCATCTGTGAAATATGATATACTAAAAACCTAAAGTTTACTATGAGTACTTTTCTCAAACAGCATGTTAGTTTTTTATTATATTCTTCTTTTAATTTTTTTAAAAGAATTTTTGGCTGCATTGGGTCTGTTGCTGCACGGGAGCTTTCTCTAGTTGCAGTGAGTGGGGGCTACTCTTCATTGTGGTGCATGGACTTCTCATTGCAGTGGCTTCTCTTGTTGCAGAGCATGGGCTCTAGGCATGTGGGCTTTAGTAGTTGTGGCACGTGGGCTCAGTAGTTGTGGCACACAGGCTCTAGAGCAGAGGCTCAGTAGTTGTGGTGCATGGGCTTAGTTGCTCCACCGTATGTGGGATCTTCCCGGACCAGGGATCAAACCTGTGTCCTCTGCATTGGCAGGTGGATTCTTAACCACTGCGCCAACAGGGAAATCCCTATATTCATATTTTAATAGTACATTTGTTGTTTGTAATAGTAGTTGCTCTAAATTTTATGGAACTAATTGCATATATTGATTGTCAGAACATTATATACAAATTGAATCAAAAAAGGGAATCTACGATTGACAAAGTAGGACCTCTTTAGAGTTTTTCCACTGAAACCTCAAACTAACAGCTATGTCTTGGCAGAAGATGAGCTATAAATTACAGCAGAGTCTAGGATAATGGAGTGAATACAGTAATGTTAGATCTCTGCAGCATATGGCAATAAATTGTGTGATTATAATGAAAGAGAATTAAAGAGCTTGTTCCCAAGGTAAATAGCTGATATTTTAAGAAATTAGGTAACTGGATAATCACTGGGTGGGTACATTCTCTAAATGGTTATTTAAACCCTCTTTACAGCATTGTTCTACTCTCCTGTAACCCAACTGGATAAAAGATATCACTGCTGTAGATAGTCACAGACAGCATAGGTGTTCAATAGAGCACCCAATGCATCAAGCACTTTAGAAAGTTCAAAGTTAATTGTAAAAGACCAGGTCCTGAATCTCAAGGGGTTGACACCAAAATTCAGAATAAACATACTTGAAATGTACAAAACTCAAGTTGATTTGTCTCTAACACCTATCACCCGACTTATCTGTTACCTGTGTCTGGTCTAATGTTGATGCTTTATAAATGAGTCCAAGAAGCAGCCCAGTAAACCAAACTGCATAAAAGTAACTGAAGTTAATGGAATTCTTTCTGAACCAGCCATTAACACATTGCCTTATTTATTAATTACTTTGTTTGTTTGTTTGGAAGAGGAGGCGTCATTTCTGGTCACCTCTTCAGGCCTTCTACTTAATGTCTGCAACTCTTCTTTTTGACCTTAAAAATTTTAATTGCTAAAAATTGCTAAAAATGCTTTCTTGACATACCAGCTCTGATTCCAAGACTTAAATAATAATAAAGCTACCTAGAATTTACTGCACGCCAGACACTACATGCAACATGCTTTACATATGTCTCATTTAATCCTCACAGTAAATTACAAGGTAGGTAGGACTATTATTCCTATTTTACAAATGAAAAGAATTGAGACTCAGGAAGGTTAAATAGGGCCACACAGATCACAAGTAGTAGAGCTGGGATGCAAAACTAGGTGCATTTGACTTTAAACTCTTGCTCTTTTCCATTATGCCCTACTGCCTCAACTAGACTACAAAGAAACAATCTCCTTTCTAGTCTCTTAGGTTGACATCCTAGTAACAGACCCTATCTTTTAGAATCAATTTTACAGGCAATACTGATTAGGAGAAACTCACACACTTGACCCAACCACTACTTTCTGTCATAAAGGCAAATGAAACATTCAACTCATGAATTACACTAAGTCCCACAGCAACATTTGAGATGTCCAGGCTGAAGCTAGAAGCCTATGATTTTGGGAAACTTAGTAGGTAGAAGCTAAAAAGAAAAAAAAAACATTAAAAAATCACTTTAAAGCTGTAAAAATTTCTTATCTGACAAGAGATAGAGATTTCTGGGCAGATTTCTTCTGAGAAAACCACACTAATGGTACTTCTAGAGATACAAATAAAAACCAAGGACCCTCTACCAAAATGGAAACTAGAACTCCTTCAGGTACAAGATTATAAATACTGTCTATATTTGAGACTAAGGGAACTTTAAAGGAAATATGTCTTATCTAGGAGGCATGAAGGTGTTGAGATGTCACAGTATTGAACAGGATTTAAGACAGGTAAGGGCCAGAAGTTGATGGATCTGTCATCAAAAGAGATTTTGTGAGACTTTAAACAGAAGTAGAACTTCTTCAAAGTACAAGCTCTGAAGTGAGGCACAGAATCAAGGAGAAGGAATGTTTCAGTCTTCCCTTCTCTGTTCTAGCACGTTGGTCTTGACAGGCTATTTTGAATGGCATCTTCCATTTTTTATTTTTTATTTTTTTAGTTATTCATTTTAGGTTTTCTTGGTATAAATTCTATAACTGACAAATGATGATGAATATGCTTTCTTCTTACCCTGAGTTTGTATATTTTTCTTTTATTACCACGGTTCCTGTAATGGCAATTATTTTTAAATGATATGAAGTCATTAAAACAGTGAGTTTTTGAGCATCTTTGGGAAGGATGGACTTGAAAAAGAGAGGCCAGAAGGAAAGGGAGCATCTAAGATGCTATTGTGTAATATGATGATGGCCCGGACTAGGGCAACAGCTAAGACAATCAAAAGGAAGGAGTATATCTGAGAGACTAAAGAATTGTTTGGCCTCAGTGATGTAGAGAAATGATTTAAAATTTTCCCAAACTTCAAATCTACATCATAACTTTAATTTACTATAACCAGAAAATTGATAATATTTTATTTTTTCAATTTTTATTTATTTTTTACCTTTTTTTACTATTTTTTTTTTTGGCCATGCCCTGTGATGTGCAGGATCTTAGTTCCCTGACCAGGGATTGAACCTGTGCCCCCTGTATTGGGAGTGTGGAGTCTTAACCACTGGACCAGCAGGGAAGTCCCAACCATATTTTAAAAGTAGATATCAATATATCCATCTAATTAAGGTAAAAGAAATTGAATAAAATTATCATTTTAAAAAAAGTTTCAAAAGATTAATTAGAAGATTAAAGAGAAATTAAAATATTTAAATATTTAAATGTTATATCTCTATATACCGATATTTAATTTAGTGATGTTAAAACAATTCTTAATATTTGATATGTTTATAATACTTCACCAGTTTTCAAAGTGACTTTGCATATATTATCTAATTGATTCTCACTATGACTATCTGAGATAAATAACAGCAGTGATACCCAGCATGTTTCTAGCACTTTACAGATTGTACAACGCCATCGCATTACTGATGCCCACATTTCCATCAATCATTCTATTGCTCACTTCTGGGGTTTCTATGTTAACTGAAATATATTTTCAATACCAGTACATCAGATTTATTTTACTGAATGTGATCTATCATCTACAATGCACAGATATTAAATGTCAATCCATTAAGTTAGATTATTTTTATCTGTGGAGTTTTTCTGACATTAAAGTCGTATATGATGGTTACAGTCTATTTCCAAAAACTGATATGAATGTTCAGCTTTATAAAAAACTTTCAAACTATTTTTCCAGAGTGGCTGTACAATTTTACATTCCCACCAGCAAGGTATGAGTGATCCAGCTTCTCTGCATCCTTGGCAGCTTTTGATGTTGGTATTATTTTTTATTTTAGCCATTCTGACAGATGTGTAATCATACCTCTTTGAGGTTTTAACTGGCATTTTCTCAATGGCTAATGATGTTAAACATTATTTCATGTGCTTATTTGCCATCTGTATGGCCTCAGGTAAAATGTCTGTTCATGTCTTTTGCCTATCTTCTAATTGGATTGTTTGATTTTTAATGTGCAGTTCTGAGAGTTCTTCATGTATTTTATATACTAATCTTTAACCCAGTATTGGTTACAAATATTTTCTCCCAGTCTGGAGTTTATCATTTCATCCTTTTCACATGGGATTTTGCAAAGCAGAAGTTCTTCATTGTGATGAGACCCAATTTATCAATTTTTCCTTTTGTACTCTCAGGCATTTATCTGAGAGAAATGAAAACACATGTTTACAGAAAAACCTGTACACAAATTTTCTTAGAAGATTTATTTGTATTTGTACTTATTTATCTGGTCTTAAGGAAAATCAGAAATTAAAATAGATACAATTTTTTTTTCCCTAGAACCTAGGCCCCAAAACAATCTCACTCAGTTCTGGTCTTGCTTTTCACCATTCCTATCAATCATCTGAATTCTTCCTAGAGGGGAAAAAACAGTTGTCTATCACATGACATTCAGTAAGGTCAGAATATATTTCACAAAAGATTTGGTTTGAGTAATGTGTGGCTTATGGTCATATGGAGAATTATTTTGATTAATAACATTTCTTTCAAAAATAATAATTATATTTGGTATCAATTCAATAATACTTACTAAGTGTCTACTATGCAATACCAAAGATACAAAAAAAGTTTATTAAGTAATCTCCTCTAGCTGCTTAGTCCATATCAGAGTAGAGATGTAAACAAATCATTGCAATATGGTGTGATAAGTATTGTGATGGAGGTGCTGAAGGAAGAAAATAACAATGCCTGGAGAGGTGATCAGGTAAAGCTTTACAAAGCAAGGGTTACTTGAATCTAGTCTTGAAGTATTGTGTAGCAGTTCATCTGGTAGACAAGTTAGGGGAAGAGCATTTCAATCCCAGGATAAAGTATACAAAAGTATAGAGGCACCAAATAATATGACATATTTAGGAAACTGCAAGTCACTGGGTATGACTGCAGCACATGGAGTGAGTTGGGGAGTTGTGGAAGATGGAGCTGGTTGAATGGTTCTACCTGAACCATATTTTGCCTATAGTGAAAATGAAATCATGACAATATTTTTTTAGTATAACAAGGCTATGATCAGATTTAAATTGTTAAAAGCAAACTTTGAATTATCTAGGAGATGGTATTAGAGAAAGCTGAGGTTAGAAGCAGTGAGACTAGTTAAAAGGTTGTACTCAGGTCCATGTGAAAAATGTGGCATCTATGGAAGTGACAGTTGGGGGATACGCTGAGGAAATATTCAAGAAATACTCAGAAAACAGAAACAACAAGATTGGTAACATTATATGTGGGTGGTGAAGAAGAGAAAGGGATCAAGAAAGGCTTCCTGGGTTTCTGACTTTAGTTACCCTATGAGTATACTGTCTCCTGACTTGGATAGAGAATGCATGGAAAGAGACAGTCTTACGAAAGGAAGAACAGAGTGTGAGGTTTGGGGTATCTCTTGTACATCTAGGTACTCTAAATCAGCACCTCTTAAACTTGAACATGCTTACATGAATCATTTGAGCATCTTGTTAAAAGGCAGATCCTGTTAAAAGGCAGAAGCTCTGTGGTAGGGCCTAAGATTTTGCATTTCTAACAGGCTCCCAGGTGATATCAACGTCATTGGTTCTCAAAGTACATTTTGAATCACAAGACTATGGTGTGCTGACATTTTTAACCTGAAGTGCAAACAGGA
Source organism: Tursiops truncatus (assembly GCF_011762595.2). NCBI lineage: Eukaryota > Metazoa > Chordata > Mammalia > Artiodactyla > Delphinidae > Tursiops > Tursiops truncatus. The sequence continues at coordinate 68,275,993 of NC_047040.1, read as the reverse complement.
TGCGTGCTAATGACAAACTGAGTTTGCAGAAGGAAGGGATAGAGGGACGGAGGGAGGGAGGGAGAAAGAAAACAAGAAAATAATAAGAAGGGAGGTAGTAAGGCAGAGAGAATGAAGGTGCTGCAAGAAAAATGAGAAGAAATTTGCACTAAGGAGAAAAGAAGTATTGATAAGTAGCAGTTTGTCAACAACAGTGACCTTAGTTGCTTTTAAATTACACCTGTGTCAAAGGATGCCTATCCCTCCCCTATCTAGAAAATATTATAAAGTGATTTAAAAAAAACAACTTTTTAGAATCTGCCAAAGTTTAGTATCAAAGAGCCAGTGTGAACTAGAGAGACATAAAGGCTGTTCTTCTGAACCCAAAGTTTTTATTTAACCAACGTAATGAATGTTGTACAAGGATACAGTTGGTACATTTGCAACAAGATGGTCAGTATTTCATAAGGAGTAATATTAAAACCCAGGATAATATGAAAAAAGAAATTGCTAGGAAAAAATAAAGAGAAATTCAAGAGATCCAAATCTATTTCCCCTGCTACAGGACTTTAGTTTTTAACGTTGTTTTGTTTTGTTTTGTTTTCAACATTAGGCTGAATTCTTACAGGCTTAGTAGTTTTTAGTGTGGTCCTGCCAGAAAGGTGGTAACCTCCATGACCTCTCCAAGTCCTTTCCAACCCTCAAATTCTATGGCTGTGCACTCCTCTGTTTCTCCTTTTATCTGTCAAGGCTTAACTTGTCTTTTCCTATTGCATTCAACTCAACAAATACCAAGCATACTTCATTTTTGTAAGTTTAGTAATTGTTACTCATTTTCATTCAATTATTTTTTTTTCATCTAATTGTTTCAAAATGTTTTCAAGTGTATCTAAAAGAGAAAATAACCAAATGCCCACAAATGTATCCCATTTTGAGAAGTAAGCACTGGTCTATATATTCCCTGCCTAATCATCTAAACATAGTCATAGACAAGGAAATTACTAGGTTAATAGTAGAAAATAATCATTTATCAGGAGAGAATCAATGGCACATTATTTTTAGCATTATTTTATCTAGGTAGTGGTGCTCTATCAAATATTTGCTCTGGTGCCAAATTAGGCCACAAGTTTAATTTTTACCAGGGAAATACATATATATTTGCTAAACCAGAAAGGAGAAAGTCCATATTAAAAATAACTATGATTACTGAGACATTCTATCAAAGCCATAAATAATTATTTCTATTTTTCATTCAGATATCCCAAAGTGTTTTAATATTTCACAATAATGAATTCATTAATCCTTACAGCCTCTGATGGTACAGGTAAATAATCTGATTGACCTTGCTTTGCTTTTTTTCTTTTTTTTTTTAAAGGTAATTGTAAAATGACTTGCAATGCTGTTGTGTTTGCAGGGAGGGGGATACTAGACAATTCTTGATTCTTTAGTCTTCACCAAGACCGTTTTACCGCCAGGTCTCAGTGAATGAATTTGTGTGAAATTGACTGACGTTTTTGTTACTAGTTGTTGCATTTTTTTCTTTGTTTCTTAAAATTTATTTTCAGCAGACCACATCTTGCTTGCCTACTTACTCTGTCAGCAATATTTTTCCCATAACTTGTTTATTTGGCTTCTTTCTAGGTCACTCTATTACCAAAGTTTTCTGCTTGGACATTCTTCCCAGTTGAACACTTTCTCTTAGTATTATTACAAATTGAATGCTTCCTTCAAGGCTGTGTATCTTATTATGTAATATCAAATTTTATTCCATTTTGGTTAATTTTACTTTAAGATTAAGTTATTTGTTCTGCCCAGAGGTCACTAAATTGAATACTACCACTTCTGTCCCCTTTCTGCCTTTTTACTCATGAAAAATCATTCCGGTTACATTTCAGGAGGAATCATCTGCCCCAAACTATTTGCCTAAGCTGTGTCTCTAGAGCATAACCCAAATAAGTCTTTCTTTTTTATTTTTCCTCCCGTTGAAAATCAGAGCAAGCCATTCCAAAGATTTACCTATCAGTACATTGCTAATTACACTAAATCATTTCATTTTAAAGATGAAGAAATCTGGGAAGCAGTAAAAATATAGAAGAGAAGGTTTATTAGTGTGTATATAGAGAGATGGAATTCAATAAAGAAAGGAGAAATGATCAGAAGGCATAATGGGGGAAAAAAAGCAATACTAATGTGGCTTTTCAAATTAACATGAAGTAAAATACTGGAAAGACCAAAGCTATCTTCTTTCCCCTCCCACCTCTCCAAGACACAGGGTATAGAAAAAATTATCAGAAAGTAGAATCTAGTTGCTTCTATTTAGCAGAGGAGTAGGTTCCTGTTATTCCATACTATGTAAAAAATGAATTTAAAAGGGTTATTCAGGTTAGGTTTCATCTGACATTGCAACAACTAATCTAGCTATCAGAATTTATGTCTTCTTAATGAACTAGAGTGGTGGATGGTTAGAGAAACCAGATTGTCACACCAATCATGTCTTTTCTACATTCTTTCTAATAAGTAATCAACTATATACTTATCTGTGTACGGATTGGTAAAATATGGCTGTCCATTAATGCCAAAACAGCAATTCATTTCTTGCATATAATATTACACACTGTGATGGCTAATTTTATATCTCAACTTGGCTAGGCTATGGTGCCAAATTTGTTTGGTCAAATACCAGTCTAGATGTTGCTGTGAAGGCATTTTTTAGATGTGATTAACATTTAAATTAGTAGATTTTAAGAAAATCAAATTACCTCCCATTATGTGGTAAGCCTCATCCAATCAATTGAAGGCCTTAAGATCAGACACTGAAGCCTCCACAGGAAGAAAGAATTCTCTTCAAGGTTTCAATATAGAAATCTGTCTGTGTTTCCAGCCTGCCGCCCTACAGAATTTTGATTCAAGGACTGCAACATCAACTTTTGCCTGTGTCTCCAGCCCACTAGCCTGCTCTATGGATTTCAGACTTTCCATCTACCAAAATTGAAAGGGCCACTTCCTTAAAATCAATCTTTGTCTCTCTTCCTCTCTCTCCCTTGTTTCTCTGGATAATCCAGACTAATACATGTGCTAAAAGGATGTCTTCGGCTGTTGCAATACAATTTATAGTCACCTCTATATCATTTCATTCTACATTAGAAGAACAGTTTATATCCATTACTTTGGATCAGTAAATATAAATAGAACACTTTTAAATCATTATTTGTACAAAGACCCTATTCTTACTGGCACCCTCCAAGAACCAGGTCCTCATCTACTAATGCCCAAATTATCTACATGTCTTATTCTTCCTTCTCCTATATAACAATGCCAGTTTTATCTTGATAAAACACATATATCAAAGGGTTATTTTAATAGACAAAACTCTAAAAATTCTATAGTATATAAATAAGATAAAATCCTCCCTGACCAGTTCCCAGTACTGAAAACCCTTCACAATTAGATCTGCCTCTGTAACTTTATTATCTCCACAATCCCCAGCATAAATCCTATATTCTAGTCAGAGCAAATTCCCTGTTGTCCCTAAAGATGTCAAGTTCATTTTTGTCTTCCTTTTTCTTCCTGCTTCTTTCTTCCTTTCTCACTATAATGATCTTACTCTCCTCTACTGCCTACCTAAATCATACCTGCTTTTCAAAACCTAGCCTATGTTTCATATTTGCCTAAGAATTCCTAGACTATTCTAGTGCAAGTTGAAGAGCCCCTATTTGAGTGCTAGAGTATGTCATAGACTATCATAGACTCATGAAGTCACAAATTTTGAAAAGCCATCAATAATCATCCATTCCAACCATTATCAAAGACATGAAAATACCTTTACAGCATTTTAAACAAGTGGTCTTTCATTCCTTTCCTCCACACCTCCAGTGATGAAGAATTCAGTACCTCCTGCCCATTTTATTTTATGAACAGCTCCAAATCTTAGAGATGTCTTCCTCTAAGTCATATTTTGACATGTATAGTAACATCCAAGAAATGAAATATTTTTGAGACAAGATTTATAATATAAATGCCAAATAAAACCCAAAATACATTAAAATGATTATCCCTGCATAGATAACAAAGCAAATTTTGTCAAAAAATGTCCATTGGAACAATTTTTGCAGTCCAGAATTTGTCTTTTCTTTTTTCCTAGTCTCTATTTTAATATTAAATAATGACTTCCAACTATGTTCCAGTTTGGCTACAATGATATGCTCATACAGACAGATTGGTTTTTTAATTAATCACGTGATGCTTTACATCTGCCCTTGTCTTTATTCTTTAGCAAACTAGATAATAGTCTCCTCTGAGTCAGATGCTATCTTAGGGCCCTCATTTTTCTCTCTTTGTACTTAGATCAGTGCAAGGAATATCAACTTCTCTCAAATAAGTGCTGAATTTAAAAAGTGATTTAAGGAAGGAAAATGTACACAGCAAAAAACATTCCTGGGACTTCCCTGGTGGTCCAGCATTTAAGACTCCATGCTCCCAAGGCAGGGGCCCGGGTTTGATCCCTGGTTAGGGAACTAGAGCCCGCATGCTGCAACTAAAGATCCCGCGTGCCACAGTGAAGATCCCACACGTGACAACGAAGATCCCACCTGCCGCAACTAAGACCTGGCACAGCCAAATAAATATTAAAATAATAAATTCAAAAATTAAATTTAAAAAACTCCTAAAATATTTGGTAGAATCCAATTTCAAGATCAAGCCACAGAGAAAATTTCCTTTCAGTTTTTTGTTTTGCCTTTTCTCCCTTGAAAATATATGCCTAACAACAAATAGTGAAGTTCTTTACTCAAAAAAATGTGCTGGTCTTTTTTTCTTAACTGAAAATATGTTACTGGAATGACGCTGACAGATATAGATAGCAATAAAAAATATTGTACCAAAATCTTGAAATAAAATGATAAAAACAAGCCTACTTACCCATATATATTTTCAAATTAAGGACCATCTGTGAGCTTTAACTGTGATTCTTATATATGAATCTCTTGAAGTTTCTCTCTGCTTTACTGCACTTTCCTATATGTAAATTGAATCCAGTGCTAATAGTTTTGCAGAACATTGTATAACATGAATTTAGAGTTATGTCTGTTTGTTTGTTATTTGCCTGTTTTTACTCTCTTGTGTATCCTTCTTGTTCAGAGAGATACTGAGGGAGCATTCTTTGTACATCTTCTTCATCCTCTGATAATCTTGCAAGGTAATTAGTTTTAAAAAAAAAGATGTAGAATGTATAGCAAATATGTAGCAAATTGGTAAAAGAAATAGTCTAGTAGGGAAATTGCTAAAAAAATAAAGACATTAACTGTACTGGGCAGGGAGGAGAATATCTAAAGGCATAATTGGCAAGGCGATTGACCAGATGACCTACTAGATTATTGTTTCCATCTCTAATTTTAGTTTATCAAGGAGGATTTTCATACTGCAGTTAAAAAAATCTTCCACGTGTCAAGTATTTCTTTTTTGTGCGTAGCTGATACGTAAATGTTTCTCAAAATGTACACCAACAATCTTTCTGCCAATATAGCCAATCAAGTTTCCTTCCTTACCAGTCTCCTAGGAAACCACTACAGTTTCTGAAATGGATAGCAGAGAGTGGAAAACAAAGGGGTAACCAATCCCCCGTTTTAATGTCTAAAAAATGCAGCTTTGTCATTATTTAATGGCTAAAAGCTAGATATGAGCACTCATTATGTGAGGACCACCTCAAAAATTCTCCTATAAGGGAGAGTATTTATTTAACTTTATAAGTTTGATTTTCACAGGAAAAACGACATAGAAAAGTCTTAACTGACTGCTCAGATGTGAAAAATGGTGGCCCTTAGTTTTTTACAAATACGTTGTGGCAGTTTTGCTTGTGCCTACCTCTTCTCAGCAAGATTCTTTTTCCTGCCATTATTCAGTAACATAAGCACTGTTTTTGTTTAGAAAATCCATTCTTTCAGAATTGTATCTTCCAAACAGACAGTTTAGATCTACTAGTGCATCCAAAACCTTATGCATTGATTCTCTTATTTGACTCTAAATCCATAATTCCCTCTCAATAGTTTCCCTAAATTCTCAGTGGGAAGAAAAACCACTGCCCAGCATTCCCAAAGAAAAAAGTGAGTATCTCCCAACTAAAATTCCAAACGCACACAAAAAATGAGAAAGTAGTTTCTGCTAAACTTCCTCTCAGGACACACAAACAGGTCTTCTGTACCCTCCCTTTATTTAATTCCCTCTCCTCGAGCTACAGCTATTTGAGCAGCAGCCAACCATTGTGCCATCCCCAGGCTTATTTACTAGGTCTTGTGTACTCCTGTTATCATCTAGTATCTAGTTGATCCTATAACATATATTTTTTTCAAGTAGTAATAACTGCTGTGAAACAGAGAATAGGCAAACAGAGGACAACTGCAGAGAGGCTTTAGGCAGAACAGTTATGCATCCTGCCACATTCTCACTGGCATGTGGTTGTGGTGGCAGCGGTGGCAATCCCTTTTGACTTTCCCCACTCTACACTAGGTGAGTGCTAACAACGAAGCAGCACCCTTCCCCTTCCCACTAAGGCAACAGAAGAGCACTTTTACCTTGATCTGTCCTACTCCGGCAACAAGGAGACAACACTTCCCAGACTTCTAGCCTGCAGGACTAGGGGATAATAAATGGATGTTATTTTAAGGCAAAAAAAAAAACCTAATAAAATAGAACAGAGTAAACTGTCTACATAGAGTGAACCCTTGATTACGTTGTAACAATTTCACAAGTTACCTTAAAATGTGTCTATAGGTTTTAGCCACAAATCCTAGGAAGACTAATGTTCATAAAGCACTCACCGATCATAATGACCATATAAAAAGGACTGAGTTCAGCACTTCTAAAAGCATTATTTAACGATCAACACAGCTCTGTAAGTAAAGTTATTTCTATTTATTCAGATAGCAAAACCTGACTCATTGAGGTTAAATGACTTTCCCACTGTCACATGTAAGTGATATAATTAATGGCAGAGGTGAGTAGAAGGAGGGATTATAGAAAAGGAAAGGAAGGGCCAACTGGGCAAAAGTCTAGGCTATTGATGCAGGAAAGCACAGAGGAGAAAGGGAAAGGGTAAAAAAAGAGTGAATACATAGGAAGCTGACATTCCCTAGAGTTCAGAAGTACAGATCTACATGTGGTCTGGCTCTAGATAGAGAACTCACCTCCCAGATAAGCTGGTTGGTGTGGTGGTGACATCAGGGGTGGTAGAGGATATGCCAGTGGAAGTGTCCACACATCCAGGTTCCTGACAGCTGGGTGTGGATGTCCAAGAGTAGCTGGAGCATAGCTGGGCCTAGATGTTACAGACCCATAATGAGCATGAATTCCAAAGTGGGGAGTCCAGGACAGTGTTTTTGAAAAACAAAAAGGAAGGAATAAAAAAGATCTCTCATGAAAATTAGTTAAAAGTAATTAGTCATAAAATGGTTGGCCCCTGAGTCCAGAGAAGCAACTGGCCCTAATACATTTGGAAAAGTTGTTCCAGGCAGAAAGTAATAATGACTGGTGCTTGCAAGAGTATCCAATATAAGTAGGTATTCAACAAATGCTTGTTGAAAAAATTAATACCCATATGAGTGATTTAATACATGAGTGAATAAATGAGTGCCAGACTATGAGTCCCAAGATCTGAGCTTTAAACCCATTTTAATTTCCAAATATATGGGTTATCTTGGGCTAATCACGAAGTCTCATTTTTTACAAATTCAAACAAATAAATTACCAATCAAGAAAGTACCTGCCAACTATGAAAGAGAACACTTAGGAGAAGCAAATGAAATTTTGACTATGAAAATACTAAGTCTGAATCACTACACAAATGAAAGACATTGTATTTATTATTTGGAATCCATTGGAAAAAATGTAAAGTGCTGGGTCAAGGAAAGAAAAAGATTTGGGATGAAAATAATGGTTTTCATAATAATACTTTTCAGAAAGAAAAAAGTAATGGGAATTAATTACAGCTGATGAAGGATCTATAAATATATTTATATCCATAAATATCTATATTGTGAATATCACCATATTTAAATAAAAATGTATAAAGGAAAAACAACAGTAAGAAGAAAACATAGTTTGTACATTTTTGTTTCCAATTTTTTTCTTTACTTTTCCCGTATAAAGTAAGTGAGGCATAAAATAATACCATGGTAAATTGCCTTTTCTCAAAAAGTATAATATAAAATATAGTAAAGTACTGAGTGATCACTAATGGTTACATTATACTTCTCATATTTAATTTATATTCCCCCCCAACAACTTACCCTCTTTCAGCCTTTACAATTTATAATTTATCATATTTTTAATGAATTGAATCCCCTCAGTTATACATGGTTTCCAGAAATGCTTGGTAACTATCCTGTTGTTTTCTGTAGAAGTGGTTTTTGAAAAACAGTCAGAGACTCCTAAACATGCTTCTAATAAGTACCTTGCACCCTCAGAGATGTTTCCTGAGCTGTTGTCCAAGTTAACACTGAAGAAGATTTAATGATCTGTCCCTTGAGATTTTTTTGTTGGTTCCCAGGAATGTAGCAAGTGTACAATAATCCCTTTATTAAATGCTTGTGACATGCTTTGTTACTACTGATGTATTAAAGAAAGGCAATTTTCCACAATTCATACTTTCTTCTGTCTGCAACAATTCTCATAAGAAAAAGAGAAGGGTTTCACTGTACATCTATCAAGTTCTAAGTAGACAGTTATTATTTAGGCAGATCCATAAACATAGAATCCAAGCATGCTCTCTCCCCTATTTAAATATACTAGATTTTACTTCCTTTAGAAAAGAAATTTCTTGCACTAAACTGTGTAACATTGGAGTCCTACATACACTACAAATAACACAATTTGTCATAATATTTCATTTCCTAAAATGGTTTGATCTCCATTACGTAATTTTTATTTTTATGTATCCAAACAATGTTCTCAATATTAGTTTATAAGGAAGAGAAAGACAACAAAACTATACACAAAATCCAGCAGCTCATGAGAATGGAGGTGATTAATTCGTGCTTCAGCATACCGCTGTGGCCATCAGGAGGCTGGGACTGAGTTCCATTCTCTTACACAGCATGCTTTGTGGGGTTGGCCAAGTCCCCTACTCAACCAGGCTTCTGTATCATGAAATGAAAATCTGTGAACTTTCTGTAAACATCACCTATGAACCTATGAGTTGCTCACTGAGAAAGGCTTGAATTATGTTAATTAGATTTATCTGGTTACCAACAAAAGCAACTGACTGGATAGCTTACAGAGAAATGGAATTTATCAGAAGGATATTGCGCAGCCCACAGAAACTATGAGACAGCTGGACAACCAGGCCCCAGAAAGGACAAGAGTAGGAGGAACTCTCAGGTTCCATAGGAAATAAAGAGCATTCTCTTCAGGGAGCTGATTTTTTTTTTCTATCTTTGTAACATTTAACTCAAAATTCCTTTTGTTAGAAGAAAGAGTTCCATGGGCCAACCTGAGCTTATCATTGGCTACAGGGTATCAAACCCCCTGATTTAAAGTTTTCCTAAACTGACTCATAATGATGAACAGTATTTATGCTGAAGAACTGGATCTGTTATTAATTAGATAAGATTAGATTAACTAGAAATTAGACTATCTTGAGGTGAATTCAGAAGTGAAGAGTTGATTCTAAAAAACAACAGAAAGAGAAGAATCAAACATTTAGTTGGTCATTTAATATACCATTTTATTAGACTTTTTGTAATGTGGGCACATTTTTTATGGAATTTAGGATTAAAATGACAAATGCAATTCATTTATTTCCAAAGAGTGGAAAATAAGTGAGCACTGATCAAGAGAAATGGTGATTCCACAGAAATTAGGTTCAAGTATACACTTGGGTTAATAGATTTGCTCTCAAGTAAGAAAATAGCCAGAGGAAATACTTAGATATACTAAATCTACTGGATTTTTCAAACAATTGAGAAGTCTGGTGTGCTGTTTGCTTCAAACAGAGCCAACCTTTAACTTTGATGGCATACGATGCTATTTTACTTGACAAGCTTCTCCTCCAAATCACCTCTAAATTCTACCACCATTTTTCTTCTCTCTTTCATTCATGTGTCCATTTGTTTACTTGTTCATTCGTTTGTTAGCACACAAATCCCCCTACTAGATATAACCCTTTATATCAAGAAAGCATTAATATTAAATGCTATTTGAATGCCCTTCTTCTTCACAAGAGGCAGCCTGGACATACGGGATATGTGTTAGAAACTGACCAGAGGCACTTAAGAGGCAAAGAGAAGGAAAGCACTGGAAACAGGGAGGCTGCCTGAGGTCCACTCTACTGGAAACCAGCTCTCTGGGCCTCTCCACCGAATAGTTACACCTAAAATCCCTAGTGGTTGATGAAACTGAAAAACTATATCTACATGTATTTGACATAAAACTATAGCCCTTGATTTTTATATAAACTCCCCGCCCCAATTAGCTATATTTCTAGTTTGTCTTTGCTTGAAATATAGACCAAATATTGCAGGGAGCGAGTTAACCAAGACCTGTTATACATGTTGGACATGATAAATTGTGAGCTTTTCTTTCCCTCAGTTATGTCAGTGCCTCTTTAATTTCACTTCAAATTATTGATTTTATTAAAGTTAAACATTCAATCAAAATATTCTTTTCAATATAATAAACAAAAAACATGTCAGTAACCATTTCTAACATTGTTCACCTATATCTATCACAAACTTCAAGTTTCACGGCTCTTCAGTACATTATAAAATACAACGTAATATTATGGAAAAGCCTGAATTTCTTAGGGCAAAATTTTCTTTGGGTCACTGAATTTAATTAAAAGATTGTAACAAGCTTATACTTAAAACACACAGAATATGCTTACAACTGTCTTCATAATGTTGAAATACCTTCTTAAGAGTGAAAAAATAGGTAACCACTTTATTTGTTTGTATTATACTTTTTAAAGTCTGGTTGTTTTTTTTTTCCCCCACACTGGATCAACTTATTACTTAGCTTTATTCTGTCACAGTAATGATGAATATTTTGCATTTTAAGTACATACAATCCATAGTTAAAATAAAAATGTTCTAATATTTAAAAATATGAAAAGAACCTCTGAACAATATTCCTCAAGAGTAGAATAAAGATATCAGGGTAGGGCTTCCCTGGTGGCGCAGTGGTTGAGAGTCCGCCTGCCGATGCAGGGGACACGGGTTCGTGCCCCGGTCCAGGAGGATCCCACATGCCGCAGAGCGGCTGGGTCCGTGAGCCATGGCCGCTGAGCCTGCGCGTCCGGAGCCTGTGCTCCGCAACGGGAGAGGCCACAGCAGTGAGAGGCCCGCGTACCGCAAAAAAAAAAAAAAAAGAAAAGAAAAGAAAAAAGAAAGGAAGCATGAGGCAACAGTTGTAAAATTACAAATAATTTTAAGTAACTTTTTTAACTTGGAACAGAAACATAACTATTTACCGATGGAACATTCCAAACTGAATTGCTCCAGGGCTGAGTGCCATTACCTCTCCTGGTTTTCTTCCATCTGTCTCTCACTGTCTAGAGTTTGATTTCAGACTTGTCAAATTTTCTCTTTCTCAGCAGTACACGTTTTTGACAGTAGAGGGCACTTTGAATTTAGACAAAGCCCAAGAAATCTCTGAATCTTCATTCAGAGAGCTTTTGTTTGACTATAAAGAAATAAAATGCAATTTTAGTGTACATTTAAAATGACACATTTTTAGACTATGTGATGCTAAAGTTTGTTTCTATTATGTGAAATCAGTCTCTCACTTTATATTATTTTATAAAAATACTGTAATATGAATTTCATGCAATATCGCTGTGTCTAGAAAAGATCTATGACACAATAAAATAACAAATTAGGATCAATCTACGAATAAATAAATCTTTGATTTTTTTCTAGTTAAAAGAGCTAGTGAAGAACAAAACTGCATGTACATGTTAAGTGACACATTAAAAACTACATGAAAATCCTAAATTACACTATAAAATGTCTAAATGAAATTGGAGACACAAAAATTCTATTTACTCAGCTCACCACAGAAGTATAAAGACTTCATCCTTCTTTTTATAGCTACTTAAAGAATATTCTTAATGGAATGTAAGTTTTCATGTAATCTCACATATCATTTTATAAAAATTCCTTCAATGTCACATTGAAAGAAGTATTTAAATGACCTGATAGTCTATTCTCTCGCCTTTAAGAAAATTCTTTTCAAAATTTTCTAAAATGCTACATCATGTTGTTGAAATACGTAAAATAATTTATCTAAATGTAGTATAATTGTTTTTCTAATACAAATGAATATCTTGATCACATTCATTTATGTGACAAATGTAGTCTTACTTGTAATTATTCCACTCCACTTCAAATAACCAAATAATAAAATGTAATGCATTTTAAAATTTCAAAATAGACAATTACTTCTTCTGTATACATTTGCCACCACATCAAATAATTTCCTCTTCTAATTTAAGGCACTAAGTTCTTTCTTACTTAAAAAAATTTCATTTCTTCATTTAATTGAAACCAATTATCTTATATTTACAAGTTGAAATTTTGAAGTTTGGCTTATTTATTCTTCCTAACCAAAAATGCACCTACTTAAAGCTAATTGTGAGTCTGGTAGCTACCAAACTATGGAGAAATCCCCAATTTTGCCATTTAGGAGTTTATACTTAAAAACACAATAAATCTATTTAATTCTCCAGCAAGTGAACAACTTGCCTAAACTCTTCAATTGTTAAATGGCCAAGTGTATGAAGACATACATAATTGTATGGCGGAGTTAAAGTTCATACATGTAAAATATTGTAAACTTTTAGGGTAGAATTTAGAAGTCACATGGGGTAGGCTTAATGAAGGCAGACAGGTTGGCTATAAATGCCAAAAAATGTACAATTAGTTTTGCTTGAATATTTACTAGAGGAGAGAAATCCATACTAAAAAGGCTCATTGATTTTTCTGTTTATCTAATTAAGGAAAATAAAGTTGAATGCTTCCACTCACCCTGACTTCCAAAAATATGAGAAAAATAATATAAAGATGTGTGTCTCATATATAACCTTGCCCTACATAACTTTCATAAGAGAAAAGCAAATAAACAGCAATTGTCACTACTCTAAATGCACCGGCACTCCCTAAGATTTATCTTTACCCCTTCACTCATTTATTATTGCCGGTAAACTATGTATTTGCCACTAACACTGTCTGAATAGATTTGAAACAGTAAGTGTAACAGGCTCAAATGGACGTGCCTATTAGCCCTTCCCTCTTCTCTCTTGCCCTTTAATGGCCTATAACTTCATTCAATCTGTAGCTACATTTGTGTTCCTTTTACAACAAAAAGGGTCATAATGTTGTCTCTGATAATACTGAAATTGCCTCATTTGTTCATCTTCTTTCAGTGCCTTGGAGCTGGTCCCCCTCTCAAGTGATGCCTAGGTTTATCCCCATCAACTTTGAAAATTATGGTCTTGTTTAGTCCCTGGCAATCTCACCGACAAAATGTCTCGGGGTTTGATGAGCCAACCGAAAGACAGATGCCCGGGGAGGCCCAGGTCTAACTGGCTCCGGGAACTAACGCCTGAGGCCGCAGGGACACCTACTAGAACCAACCCGGGTGTCATTCGCGTGTATCGCAGAAAAAGAAAGGCGGCTTTGCCAATCCCCAAGGCAAGGGAGGGAGCAGCCGGTCAGCTGACGCTGAGAAGGGAGTGAAGGAATGAGAAGAATGTGCTTGCTCAGAAGATGCGAGAGATAGGGACTCCCCACTCTGACCCCAGTGCTGCGGCACCGGGGAGAAGCCGGGCCTCCCCACAGCTGTTACCACTCGGGCTGTCACCGCGGCGGCCGTTCTGCGCGCCGCCGGGACGGTGATGCCGGTGCTGGGCCTGCCGCCGCAGCTGCTTCTGCCTAGACTGTTGCCCCTGACCCTTCTGCTGTTGCTTCCTTGATTTTAGCATCAGCTTTTCTTTTCTTTCTTTCTCTTTTCTTCTTTTTTCCCCCCTCCTTATTACAAGAGGCAATACCTCTTGTAAAAAGCAGAAAATAGCCTCCACCTTTGCCAAGAGAGCGAGGGCGCCGGGAGAGGAGGGAAGGGTGGGGTAGCTAAGGCCTCTAACAAATCTGGGTTCCTGGGGCCCCTCCTGTCTTTTCTCCCCCGCTCTGCTTAGCATTTTCCTTCCTGCTGCAGCGAGGCTTTGTCAGCCCTGGGCTGGGAACTAACTCCCGCGTAGTCCCCTCCTCCTTTCCGACTTTCGAGGACGCTTCACCCCTCACCCTTCCAACCAGGAGAAAAATAGTAAAAGGTAGAAAAGGGAAGTAAATCCTCCAAGAGAACTTCATCTTCGGCAGTCCAAATTTTACAGGGATTCGTGTAAGAGAAAACGGATCTTTTCAAGTCCTGGGACAATAAAATAAAATTCAAACGGATGACTATGGCAGGTTGGGGAGCAATTAACTGCTAATTTGGAAGAACTCTTCTGGAGGATTTTCCTGACCTGCTCATTCATGTTACTTCCCTTTCTAAGATCCTCTTCCCCTTTCAAGGCTAAAAACGGGGTATGATTCAGCTCATAAAAATATGTCACAGCAATTGGAATTTACCCTTTGACCTTCTCTCTCTCACCACCACCTCACCTAAACACACACACACTCACACACAGAAGCTGCAATTCACTAGCTAGCCCTGTTTTCACTAAACAGATGGCTGTGTCACCAGTGAAAACTGCCTTTTTGCACAAGATAAAACTTCTAAGATCCTAGGATAGCACCTATTTGCAAAAGGAGCTCAAAGCCACATTTTTCTGCAGTGCACATGTGAATGCTGAGATAGTCTGGGCAATAGAGAGGTAGATAGATAAATAGATAGATGTTATATGCAGAGGAGAAAAAGAAACTGTCAGTAAATAGCAATCTTTCTTTTAACATCATTCTCTATGAAATTTGTTTTTATGGGTCAGTTATGGATGATTATATTCAGCATTTCACATTCAGAAGCATAATTCTTTCAGGGATTCTAGTGACTAGATTTAAAACACACAGGAAAGGGACAGAAAGCTGAGTCTAAAATGTATGAGGAAAGTTTTCTAGTTTTTCTAAAAACCTGTTCACCTTTCCAAATAATTTTTCCTTGCCTTTGTGCTGTGAAAGCCCCATTACCAGCTATGGAAAAAATAGTGCTAAGTGTTTTGTACAATTTCTTTTTGTGTGTGTGAAGCTTGAAAAGCCAAGAAAATGGGCAAAATACTGAATCAGGCCACCAGGGCCAGTTCAAATGCACAGAGAGACATTTTTGCTGCATTATTTGAACTATTACTAAATAAAATGCTTTCTTCCTCAGAGCTTGGCTAAGTACTAATTTTCTAAAACATGAATACGACTTCCAGTGGAAAGTTAGAAATAATTTAAATGCATGACTACACCATTGTACCCTCTCAAATTAACAATATTCCTTTAGGCCTACCCTACATCCTGAGAATGGTGCGGACTCAAATCACATTGGGAGGGTCTAAAATGTCCAGGAAGCGTTCGGATCTAGAGGTTTGAGAACATAAGGGACAAGTTTAAACACTGTTTTCTCCGTGAATGTGGGGACTAGAAATGATAAATCGAAACAGTTTCTGGCAGTTCATTACCAGATGCCTAAGTAAGGACTAACTTACAAGTTAAAAAAGAAATTGCCAGACAGGAATTAAGTGTGTACTATACTCTTCTTTTTGAAACAATTATTTCACTCTTCTATGTTTGCACAAGATGCTGCAAACACTCACATGCTTGAACTCACAGCCCAGAACTTACAATAAGAATAACAATGCATAAAAAACTACATAAGGTCTTTACTAAGTAACTCGGCACCATTTTTCCCAAATCTGGAGAAAAGTCTCAGATTTTCTGAAGTAATCATTCACATTTACTAATCCTATCTCTGCTTGGTACAGCACAGATGATAATTTAACAACATCAGTCTTTAGGTAATAATTTTTCTCTACTATTTCTATGTGCTGCTTAAGGTTTGGGGGGGGTTCCTTCTTTTTATACTCTCCATTTTGTTTGGAGTTCGTGAATAAAGATAAATCTGCAAGTAATCCTGGATACCCTTTATCACTGTCTCTAGCTTAGTGGTGGTCTGCCATTTTTATTGAAACTTGGGCACCAACTGCTGGTTAGAAATATTTTTCATGGAATTCTTTGTACTTTAAATAAACTACTACTTCAGGATCTGCCATGTGTCCCTCATTCATCTTTAAGGCACAGAATCTCACGTACTTTTTGTGAGCTTTGACTCTGAAATATCTGTCTCACATACGTAGTCTCTAGCAATCTCAACTCATTGCGGTTTTATTGATGACCTACAGCAAATTAGGGCAGAAATGTGTATTTTGAAGGTTTGTGCTATGACTCATCTTACGCAAACAAACAAAATTCATTTTGAAAAATCGAGCCTATATTCATTTTCTGCTCTTTTTACCAGAGACCAGTTTTAAAAGGTCTCTGTGTGGGTTTCACGTAATGAACATCACAGAGGGGGAAAAACTGCTATTCCCTTTGGCATTTCTCCTCTTAAGGTGGTAGAAAAATACGCATCTGCTTTTCCCGTGGAGAGGGAGATAATATGATAACCTTCTGATTATATACATAAGCGGAAACTGATCAGCTTCTCTTTTGGTTCATTTTTAAGGGCAAGTTCCAGTTGGACTGTGCTAATGCACATATTCATGAATCTCTGCAAACAGGATTCACGGCTCTCCAGGGAACACTTGAAGTGTGCATCATTGTTTCAATGAAGTATCTTCATTATAAAACATAGGGACTATAAAAGGTGAATATCATTTGCCTCGGCCTAATATCATCTCTGGTCTGACTTTCCTCCACTATGATTTCTTTCCTTCCTTTCTTTCTGCCTACCATCCTTCCCTTCCTTCCTTCCTTCCTTCCTTCCTTCCTCCCTGCCTTCCTTCCTTTCATTCTTTTTTTCCTCTCTTTTTTAAACAAAAAGATGACAAAAAATCATATAAGATATTAGACAAAATCGAGGAAAAAAATCTGTTTCTTTTCAAAGTCACACTTAATCTCCTTTGAAATGTTATATAGGTAGGGTTAGAAAACTTAACTCCAAAATCCAAAAATCCTTATATTTGTACAAATGTTTTATTTGATAAAAAGCAGCTTATGGAAATTTTTGGTCTCTGGGTGTGCATAAGTTTCTTGCATTGAAAAAATAAGGCCAAAGGTGGAAGGTATAAAAAATAAGTAGGTAAACACTGTTAAAGCAAGCAAAGAAGAGAGGCACTATCATCAGAACAATGTGATGAAAACAGGCACACAGATTCTTCATCTCATTGGCATTATTGTAAAGGGAGCAATATCTTGAACGGATCAGTCTTTTATTTATATTTGTACCAAATATAAATCCTAATGTTTCCCCTTTCTTCTCTTTAGAATTCTTCCAGAGAACCTGAGATTTTAAGGAGTTCTACTAATGCATGTGTTACAAAGAGGTCTTTATTACAGAGGACATGAATAGAGGTCTGAGTGAGACTACAAAAGCCCTACACTGCACTCGGGTATAATGGGGTGCTTTATAGGGAAGGAACACTGTCTTTGGGGTATGAAGGACAGTTTAATACAACATCTATTGCAAGGGAACAAAGGAGTTATATAGCTCACAAATTAGGGTATTCACATCCAGATATATTAGTGGTGGAGTGTAGAGACTTGGAATTCAGTGTAAAATGATCTTGTCATCCAACAGAGCACACTGTGGAATGTGGCATTCCTTGGATGTAACTTGTATAGTCATCAGAATAGATTGTACAAGTCACAAATAACTGACACTCTGTGACTCTATAGCGACTAGCTCCCAAAGATAGTAATTCTTAGTGGCACTAAAAATAAGATGAGACATCTATGATTAAGCAGGAAATGACAAATGTAATTCAAGATACTATATATTCCAGTTGTCTTAGTCTCTCCGTGAAAATTAATTGAGGATAATATTTTTTAAGAGGCGTAAGGGGCACAGCACATACAACGTGGAGTCCATGATTTATTGTTTCGGTTTAAGTCACCACTTCAGACGGACAGTCAAATCTCAAATCTCTATTGTTTGATATGCCATGAGGTGGGAAAGGAAACAGGAATTGAACAAAAATTCAAGAACTCAGCACCATGCTATCGGAGCTGCTTGTCAAGTGGACAGGCCAACAGGCAGACTACAGTACACTCCCTCCTCACCATTGAAATTAGTAAGGTCATGGCTAGTTCTATGTTGCTAAATCCTCTGGATTTACTTTCAATCCTTGATTTACTGTTACTGTTTTACATTTGACATTTGCATTTGACACTTAACCACACACTGTCATTCCCTTGGCTTCCCCACCCTCAACCTTCATAATTTTACCCCAACCCTCTCTAGCCACTCTTTTCTTATCCTGCTTCTTGGACCCCTTTGCCTTAGCCCACTCCTTAAACAGAGCTATTCCTCTTAGATCTGTCTTCATCCCTTTGTTCTGTCCATTCTAAACCTTCTACTTGGATGATGTCAACTATTCTCATGGCTTTAATTATCTGTATAATTATGAGGCTGACTCTCCAACCCCAGCCCTGATTTCTCCTCTGAGCCCATGCTCATGAAACTCACTCTCTCCTGGAAAACCACCTAGATCCCCCACAAGAACCCTGAACTGGATGTGTCCAAAGCTGAATTCATATTATCCTCCCCCCTCTCCCAGATTTAACTTATTCTCTGCCTCCTGTTTCCTCATCTTAGAATGGCATCATCACCCAAACTGTTGCTTAAGTCAGAATGAATCATCCTTCTCTTTTATGCTTTACCACCAGTTAATCATTAATTCCTATCCTAAATCTACAGATTTATCTCCATCTCCATCACCATTCTCTTGGTTCAAGCCGCCATGATCTATCATTATGATTATTGCAACAGACGTCTACCTGGTCTCCCTACTTTAGTTATACTCTGATCTAATACTTTCTTCCCAATTTTCTTTCTGACAAAAAAATACAAATCTGACTATGACAAAAGGGTAATGTGTTTATGTAGGGTGAAGAAGGCAGAGAAGATAGATATTATGCACAGCATGATACTGTGAAAACTCACCCAATCCATTAGCACAGCCTGTTGGCTCCATCATCGGAATATGATTTAAGTAAGATTTTCCACATAAATTACTGCAATAGTCCCTAATTAGTCTTCCTATCTCAGTCCTTATTATCCTAGAGTCTATTTTTGGTCTTTTTTGTTTGTTTGTTTTTTTAATTTTTTTTTTTTGCAGTACGCAGGCCCCTCACTGTTGTGGCCTCTCCCGTTGCGGAGCACAGGCTCCAGAAGCGCAGGCTCAGCGGCCATGGCTCACGAGCCCAGCCACTCCGCAGCATGTGGGATCTTCCCAGACTGGGGCACGAACTCGTGTCCCCTGCATCGGTAGGTGGACTCGCAACCAGTGCGCCACCAGGAAAGCCCCTAGAGTCTATTTTTAAGAGAACGGTCAGAGTAATAGAGTTACCCCTAAGTCAGACTGCGTTATGCCTCTACTCAAAAGCCTCTAGTGCTTTTCCATTTCATTCAAAGTCAAGTCAAACTCTTAATGGCCTACAATGACCTACCTGATCCAGCTCCTGATTTCATCTGATTTCATCCCCCACAGTTCTTCCTCTAGTTCACCATAGATTCAACACTTAGCAACACAGACCAAGAAAACCGAGTGGACCAATGCCAAGGTAATTTTGGGACCGAATCCAGGTTCTACAATTACCTGGTTTAAAAACCTTCAGCAAATTATTTTATCCCTCTGAGCATCAGTTTCCTCATGTTTAAAACTAGGATAAAATGCCCATTTCAAAGGGCTTCTGTGAGGAAGTTAGGTATGTAATAAGATGTATGCTTTCCACGTAAAAGGCCTTGTTAAATTTTATTCTTTTCCCCCATTTAATCACCTTCAAAACCAATTCAAGAAGGATTTCCTACTTTGAACTAACACAAAATTTTTCCTGAAAACAGTTATGTTTATTAATTTTTAAGCCTAGTAATTCATACAATGTCCTATAGTAGATCAGATTTCAGAATGAATCACTGTTATTTGTGTTATTTTATCCTTAGAAAATTCACTGAATTGTCTTCATTTATCACTGCAGTCTAGAAACATATAGAATCCTATTATCACCTATAATCTTGTTATAGTTTTCTCTTTTTTAATTTTCTAAAATATTTTAATATAAGAACAAAATGCTGACATGACACATTGAATCAATTATTTGAATTGTATTGGGATTACTTCAATAGATTGCTAAAATAAACCCTGGAAAAACTCAGTTATTTACGTTATAGACTTTGCAGCAGTGTCATGAGTTTCATATCACACATTTATAAAAGAAGGCAAGCCTGTGTTCAAATCCCAATTCCAGTTTTCACTAGCTCTGCAACCTTGAGAACATTATATAACTACTCTGAGCCTCAATTTCTTATTCCATAAAATGGGGTTAATAGGGCTTCCCTGGTGGCGCAATGGTTGAGAGTCCGCCTGCCGATGCAGGGGATGTGGGTTCGTGCCCTGGTTTGGGAAGATTGCACATGCCGCGGAGCGGCTGGGCCCGTGAGCCATGGCCGCTGAGCCTGCGCGTCCGGAGCCTGTGCTCCACAATGGGAGAGGCCACAGCAGTGAGAGGCGTGCGTACCCAAAAAAAAAAAAAAAAAAAAAAAAAAAAAAAAGATTGCTCTCTCTGTTCTCTTAACGGACAACCAAGTATTTCTTTACCCTCTGATTTTTGTAATTTTCTTAAATTCTCATATGTGAATCAAACATTAAACGTATTTTTGATAGAGTCAGGAAATCAGCGTGGATGAGATACTGTTTCTGAAAAGTCAAAGTAAACACTCAGACATCTTCAGCCAGATTTTTCTGAGGCTGAGCTTCATTGTCATATGAAGAAAACAGCCATGGAGAGACTTGGTTTTAAAAGCTGTAGGTTCCAGTCTCAGCTCTAACACTCACTAGTTGTAGGCACCTAAAAAAACAAAAAACAAAACACACACAAACCCATTTACTGAATACCCATTATGGACTTTGGTGTCCAGTGGAGTAGAGGGCAGAGAAAAGGATAAATTTCATGGTCCCTGACCTCCACAGCATAGTACAATGGCATGACACACACAAAGGTAAGTGTGTTCCTTCACTTACTCATTTTACACAAATTAAGAGCCTCCTATGTATCAGACACTGTTCTAGACAATGGGGAGAGAACACTGAAGAGTCAAATAAATAAACAAACAAACAAAAATTAAAATCTGACCTCACTGAGCTTATATCCTAGTGAGCAGAAATAGACAAAAACCAAAATATATAAGTATGATATACAATATGTTATTTGAACAAGTTATAAGTTCTATAGAGAATATAATTCAAGGAAGGAGGATGGAGGCCCAAGCCTTAAATATGTTGATCTCATAGGGCCTCACTGAGAAGATGACATTCCAGGAAAGACCTGAAGAAGGTGAGGGAAAACTCAGGCAGATATTTAGAGGAAGAGAATTCATGGAAAGAACAGAAACTACAAAGGCCCTGGGGCAGAAACATGTGTGATGGTTGTGGGAAGCAGCAGAAAGGCCTTGTGCCCAGAGCAGAGTGAGCAAGGGATGAGACCAGAGAGATGCAAGAGGGGCCAGATTGTTCAGGACCCTGGAGACAAGACAAGTCTGTGACCAGATGTCACTTGGTATATTACAGGGACATAATGTGTTGAAGATAGAGTATGGGGAGAGAGGGGCAGAAACAAGGAGACCCTGCGGGCCCTCTCGTAACAATCAACAAGAGAGGTGATGCTGGAAGTTATAAGAAGTTATCTGATTCTGGGTAGATTCTGAAGGTAGAGTTGACTGCATTTACTGATGGATAGGAGGAATCACTCTAACATCACATTTATCGTGTTATAAAACATGCAACAGGGGCTTCCCTGGTGGCGCAGTGGTTGAGAATTTGCCTGCCGATGCAGGGGACACGGGTTCATGCCCCGGGTCCAGGAAGATCCCACATGCCGCGGAGTGGCGGGGCCCATGAGCCATGGCCGCTGAGCCTGTGCGTCCGGAGCCTGTGCTCCGCAACAGGAGAGGCCACAACAGTGAGAGGCCCGCGTACCGGGAAAAAAAAAAAAAAAAAAAACATGCAACAGGAGTCTAGGTCTCTTTTCTTACCACCTCTAAATATGCATACACCACAGATTAATTTTGTCTGAGAGGTTAGGAAAGACTGCACAGGAAAAATGGCATTTGACATTGAATTTGTTCTTGAAGAATGACTAAAATTTTTTGGCTGGGAGAAAGGGAAAAAGACTCCAGGGTTTTGCAATTAGTAAATCATTGGAAACATAAAATCAGTGTCAGTCGGGGGGGGGAATATACAACATTTACAAAACATGTGAGAGTGTTGGTTCATGGCCTGATAGGAGAAAGGTGAGTGACTACATGTATACATGTGGGAGCCTTGGGTTACATAATACAGAAATTAAATGCAAATGATTATATTTAAAAAGGAATGCAAGCATGGCTGCATCCAGGATCAGAAGATAAAATATGTTTTTAGAGCTACAGATCTTGTGAGGGATTAGGTATCTACAGACTCCATGGTATATTTACCTTGAAAGCTGCTTTGTAAAATAGACTTTATTTTTTAGAGCAGTTTTAGATTTACAGCAAAATTGAGCAGAGCGTACAGTTTCCATACACCCTTTCTTCCCACATACACAAAGCCTCCCCCACTATCAACATCTCAGCACCAGAGTGGTACATTTGTTATCTAACTCCCAGTGTGATGGCTTATGGGAGGTAATTAGGATTAGACAAGGTCATGAGGGTGCGACCCTCATAATGGAGTTCGTGACCCTACAAGAAGAGACACCAGAGACCTTGCACTATCTCTCTTCCCAAATGGGTGCATAAAGAGATCATGTGAGCACACAGGGAGATGGCAGCTGCCTACAAGCCAAGAGAAGAGGCCTAAGACTGAAACATAATTTGCCAGTACCTTAATTTTGAACTTCCCAGCCTCCAGAACTCTGAAAAATAAATTTTTGTTGCTTAAACCACCCAGTCTATGGTATTCTGTTAGGGCAGCCCAAGCCAACTAATACACATGGTAAATATCCATCCCTTTACTTCTAATTTATATGCCTTTATATTGGGTTGGCCAAAAAGTGCCTTCTGTTTTTAACTAAAAATAAAAGCCACATTTTTCATTTTCACCAAGAACTTTATTGAACAGCATATTCACCCGTTTGTTCCACTACCTTCTGCCATTTTTCAGGCAACTTCATAATTCCATCTTCCCAAAATGTTTTACCTTTTTGAGAAAAGAACTGTTCCAGGTGCCTTTTACAGTCTTCCAGGGAAGTGAAATGTTTTCCATTAAGAGAATTTTGTAAAGACATAAATAAAGGGGAATCTGAAGGTGCAGTGTCTGGTGAATACAGCGGATGAATCAGAACTTCCCAGCCAAGCTGTAACGGTTATTCCTTGGTCATCAAAGAAACACGCAGTCTTGTGTTATCCTGATGGAAGATTATGTGTTTTCTGTTGACTAATTCTGGATACTTTTCCTTGAAGTGCTGCCTTCAGTTGGTCTAACTGGCAGCAGTACTTGTTGGAATTAATCATTTGGTTTTCCAGAAGGTGCTCATAATAGAGGACTCCCAATCCCACCATATACACAACATCACCTTCTTTGGATGAAGACCGGCCTTTGGTGTGGTTGGTGGTGGTTCATTTCGCTTACCCCATGACCTCTTCCATTCCACATTATTGTACAGTATCCACTTTTCATCACCTGTCACAATTTGTTTTAAAAGCAGAACATTTTTGTTATGTTTAAGTACAGAATTGCATGTGGAAATACGGTCCAGAAGGTATTTTTTTGCTTAACTTATGTGGAACCAAACATCAAAGCGATTCACATAACCAAGCTGGTGCAAATGATTTTTAAAGCTTGATTTGGATATTTTGAGTATGTCAGGTATTTCCCGCGTGGCATAATGTTGATTGTTCTCAATTAGTGTTTCGATTTGATCGTTATCAACTTCAACTGGTCTACCTGACCGTGGAGCAGAGTCCAGTGAGAAATCGCCAGCATAAAACTTTGCAAACCACTTTTGACACGTTCAATCAGCCACAGCACCTTCTCCATACACTGCACAAATCTTCTTTTGCGTTTCAGTTGCATTTTTACCTTCCTTGAAAAAATAAAGCATAATATGCCGAAAATGTTGCTTTTTTTTCTTCCATCCTCAATATTAAAATAGCTACACAAAAATTCACCAATTTTGGTAAGTCTTTTTAAATGCACACTGATATGACAGCTTTCACATACACTCTAACAAAATTGTTTCGAATGAAATTAAAGACAACTAAGTGCTACTAGAGCCATATTACTGAAAAAAAATGAACGAAGCTTTTGGCCAACCCGAAATTTAAAATGAGTTTCTTATAGACAACATAGTGTTGGGTTTCATATATTGATCCACTCTGATAATCTCTGGATTTTAATTGGTATATGTACACAACTGACATTTAAAGTGATTATTGATATAGTTGAATTAATATCTGTCATATTTGTTACTGTTTTCTATTTATTGTTCTTTGTTCCTATTTTTGTCTTCCTCTCTTTTCTTCTTGTCTTTTTTGGTTTTAACTAAACATTTTATATGATTGAATTTTCTCTCCTTTCTTAGCTTATCAATTATACTTCTTAGGAACTTTTTTAGTGGCTGCCCTAGAGTTTGCAATATACCTTTTCAACTAATCCAAGTCTACTTTCAAACAACACTATACCACTTCACACATGAGTATAAGTACCTTACAATAACAAAATAATCTAATTTCTCTCCCATCCTTGTATCCATACTTTCATTCATATCACTTATATATGTGCATATATAATGTGTGTGTGTGTATATATATGTGTACATAATTGAATACATTGTTGCTATTATTATTTTGGAAAAAAAACTGTCACCTGTTAGATAAACTAAGAATAAGAAAAATAAGTTTTTATTTTACCTTTCACTTTTTCCTTCTCCAATGCTCTTCTTTTCTTTGCGTAGATCCAAGTTTCTAACCTATATCATTTTCCTTCTCTCTGAAGAACTTCTTTTAACATTTCTTGGAAGTAAGGTCTACTAGCAACAAATTCCTCCAACTTCTGTTTGCCTGAGAAGTCTTTATTCTGCTTCATTTTTGAAGGATAATTTCACAGGGTACAGAATGCCATTTGGTGTTTTTCCCCTTAATATCCTAAATATTTCACTCCAGTCTCTTCTTGCTTGCATGCTTTCTGAGAAGTCGAATATAATTCTTATCTTTACTCCTCTGTAGGTAAGGTGTTTTTCTTCTTCTTTCAAGATTTTTCCTTTACCTGTGATTTTCTGAGTTTTGAATACCACATGCCTACATGTAGGTTTTTTTGGCATTTATCCTGCTTGGAGCTCTCTGAGCTTCCTGGATGTGTGGTTTGGTGTCTGATATTAATTTGGGGGAGATTCTCAGTCATTATTGCTTCATTTATTGCTTCTGTTTCTTTCTTTCTTCTCCTTCTGATATTCCCATTACATGTATGTTTCATCTTTTATAGTTGTCCCACAGTTCTTGGATATTCTGGTTTTTTCAGGCTTTTTTCTCTTTGCTCTTTCATTTTGGAAGTTTCTATTGATATATCCTCAAGCTCAGAGATTCTTTCCTCAGTGTGTCCAGTCTACTAATGTGTCCATCAAAGGCATTCTTTATTTCTGTAACACTGTTTTTGATCTCTAGCATTCCTTTTTGATTCTTTCTTAGAATTTCCATCCCTCTGTTTATGCTGCCCATATGTTCTTGAATGTTCTTGCATTACTTTATCCAATAGAGCCCTTTACATATTAATCATAGTTGTTTTAAATTTCCACTTTGATAATAACGTCTCTGCTACACCTGAGTCTGGTTTTGATTCTTGCTCTATCTCTTTAAACAGTGTTTTTCGCCTTTTATTATGCCTTATAATTTTTTCTTTTTTTCTTTTTTTTTTTTTTGATGACTGGACTAAGTAAAAGGCACTGAGGAAAGCAGGCCTTTAGTAATGTGGTGGTAAGATATGAGGGGCAGAGGAAGCATTCTGTGATGTGATGTTATAATTAGGTCTCAGTCTTTTAGTGATCCTGTGAATCTGGACTGTGAACAAGTGCTTCTCAGTCCTACCCTTCCCCCAAATCCTTAGGTGGGACAGGATGGCTAGAGTGGGCTGGAGCTGGGTATTTCCCCTCTCCCATGTAAAAGCATAGTGGGGGTTGGAACTGCATATTTCCTTCTCCCACACAGATGGCTAGAGACAGCTGGGGTTGGGTATTTCTCTCCCCCAAGTCAGTTAGGCTCTGAAAAAACCCTATAGTTTAGGCTCTGGTAAAATATTTTCTCTTGGGACTTCCCTGGTGGCACAGCGGTTAAGAATCCTCCTGCCAGCACAGGGGACACGGGTTCAAGCCCTGGTCCGGGAAGATCCCACATGCCGTGGAGCAACTAAGCCTGCGAGCCACAACTACTGAAGCCTGCATGCCCAGAGCCCGTGCTCCGCAGCAAGAGAAGCCACCGCAGTGAGAAGCCCACACACCGCAACGAAGAGTAGCCCCCGCTCGCTGCAACTAGAGAAAGCCCGCGCACAGCAACGAAGACCCAACGCAGCCAAAAATTTTTAAAATTAAAAAAAAAAAAATTTTCTCTTGAGGTTAGGTCTTGCTAAGAATGGAATGTTCTGAAACCATATTTCAATATGGTTCCTTTTCCCCTCCTCCAGAGGGAATTTTTCTCCAGTATTCACTGGAAGAGCCTGGGCAAGTTTGCGGCAGTAAAACTCACAAAAGTTTTGGCACCCCTCCTAGGACTGGAATTTTTAACTCTCAGACTTATCCACTTTAAGCTGCTGGCAATTCATCAATGGTAGTTCAAGTTTTCCTACCCTGGCACTGCTTCCCAGAGAGGTTTCTGCCAGGGCGTATGCTGTGATTCTCTGTATTTATTTGTCTGTTTCTCTAATTTTTAGGGGTAGCAGTTTGGCCTGTGACCTCACTTTTCTGATAAATTTAGAAAGAGTTGCTGATTTTTCAATTTGTTAAGCTTTTTCATTCTTGTTAGGGCAGAGTGGCAACTTCCAAATTCCCTACATGTTAGAACCAAAGCCAGAAATCAAAAGTGGCTTTTTAAATAAATTTCTAAAATCTTTTGTTAAATTATTTTCATAAAGATGGATGTAGACAAAAATATGTGCTATTGAGTTTTCTTTTATATTATTTTCTTCTAGTTGAAGTCTTCATATTTATTGGGCCATTGTTGTAGACAATTTAGATTGACATTTACAGTTTTATAATGCCAATCTCAGATGTAAAACAAATCATATCACCATGGCATCATATGTCTTTACTTTCTGGCCAGGATTTTTAGTTGCAAACAACAGAAATTTTCTCTGGTTAACTTAAACTGAAAAGGAATTTATTGGAAGGGTGTGAGTTAGCATAAATGATAACCAGAAAGTCTGGAACACAGGCCTGGAAAGAATCCAAGGGAGTAAAGAATAGCCAAAATTCTCTCTTCCTGTTTAAGGTGTCACCTAAGGATACCTAAGAACCCTGGAGGGATCAAACTATAAATCCTCAACACTGCCAGTTTTGCTATAAAAACAACTTCAGTAGGACTTACTGCCTTTGTCTCATGCCCCCAAAATTCAAGCTTGGGTAGAAGTGCCTGACTAGACACACATAGGTCATTTGCCTTCATCTCTGGGGCTGTGAGAGGCAAATTATTTGCCAGGACTATGAATGCCATTTACGTTTGACATTGAAAGGCACTGTGTGGTTTTTATAGCAAATTTGTCTCCTGGTTATGCTTAAACTTAGTAAGAAACATAGAACTAGTAAGTCCTTGAGCCCATACCACCTACTAGTAGGGGAAGGTGGCTCAGAAGCCTGCTGGGTGTCATTAACCATCTACATAGAGATAATGGCATACTGGCTAATGAAGGATTAAGGAGTATTTACTAGAGTACTTTGCTGTGGTTGGAAGGACGTCTGAAGTTAGAGATTTTGGCACAACTTTGAAGTTGCTTATCCTAAGCTTTTTAGAAATTATTGAACCTGTTCGGTCAGAAAATTGGGCTGTAAATCCCATGATACTAAATATTTCTTATAAAATATCAAGAATGTATATGTTTAAATTGGGTTGGAAATTCTGCAAGAACAGCACTTTTTACAGTAGTGCCATATTTCTGACTGACGCCTGTCCTAATCCCAGGCCATGCATGCAAAGCTTCATGAAATGTGCAGCATCAAATACATTACCAAACATTCTGAACTTTGAAAAAAGACAAAAACCAAAGTTAAAGGTTTAGAGATTCCTTTATTCAAGCCAAATTGTTCCACCTTTATCACAGTGTAACAACACATTTTAAAAACCTCAAATAGGGCTTCCCTGGTGGCGCAGTGATTGAGAGTCCACCTGCCAATGCAGGGGACACGGGTTCGTGCCCCGGTCCGGGAAAATACCACGGGCCGCAGAGCGGCTGGGCCCGTGAGCCATGGCCGCTGAGCCTGCGCGTCCGGAGCCTGTGCTCCGCAACAGGAGAGGCCACAACAGTGAGAGGCCTGCGTGCCGCAAAAAAAAAAAAAAAACCTCAAATAAGTTATCCATGTAACCTTGTGACTTCAATTTTCACAGGTCCTTTTTGTCTCTGGGCCTGTATACCATACCACGCTTACATCTCCGCCTCTTTCTGCTATGGGCTACAAACTGTATTATAGCAGAGTTTTAAAACTGTCAAGCATCATGGGAAAGGTAATATTTATACAAAAAAGGCACAAGAGCTGCTATCTGTTCCCTTGATGTTCATCCTCAAAAGTTCTTCAGGTGTCCTGCTTGTATACCCAGCCGCTACCACAGGGCAGCTCCATGATGTTTGGCTAAAGAGTCATTTGAAGAACAAATAGCAGAGGCAAGTTTGGGCTATAAATTAATAGGTCCCTGCATTAGCAAGGTCTTTCTTGCATTTAGCATTTTAAACTGGGATTAAAATTAAAAACAATTTCCAACAGCGTTAAGAATTAAAATCTCCCATTGTTAATTAAATGCATTTAATTATAGGATAGTGATTGCTTCCAGTAGAAGAAAAATAAGAAAATATTTGAATATTAGAGGAGTATGAATTGGGAATATTCTAACAAAAGGGGAAAGTAGGGATTCATTCGTCTAAGAAAAGCTACATCTCAAAAAGTAGAGAAATTGTACATTATTAATTTCATGTAAGCTGGCTAATTAGTTGGTATGATGCAAGTAAATAAAGTAAATAAGAAGTATTCAGTATTTGTATTGAGCATCTATTCTGTGCCAGGAGCATGTGCTATGTGATGACGCTGTTCAGGTGAAGTAAAAAAAAAAAAATAGTCCCTACTCTCAAGAGTTCACATTTTAGTGTACGAGTATAGAAATGCAAGCAAATGAATCAAACATATTACAGTCAAAGGAATATTACTATCTTTTATAGAAGGTGTGAAATATTTTTAAAGCTGAGATTATTCAGAATCCTATATTTTAATGCTTCCATAGATTTAGCCAAATATTATTTTATTTGATTTAACATCAGAGCAAAATAAAATAATCTCAAGCTGTACAAACCTGAGCTCCATGCCATGTGTGTAATGTTTTATTTTGTTATTAGCCTAGAAACCAAAAGAGAAATTATAGTTCTCACATTTCATAAATTTTTTGAGTAGTGACTAAATTGTATTTTCATATCTTTAAAGAACAAAAACAGCTTTGCTGGCAATAGACAGCTGACTAGATAAAATCCAGTCCTTGCCTGGGAGACTCTATCAATAAAGAGAAAATGAAAGACACTAGGAAAAGGTGTGTGACTCACATTTTGGGAAAGTAGCTGTTGTTAGTTTCAATTTTCTTCAATTAGGACGGATGTTTGTAAGGATGTTAACCCCGTCATTCCGGCTTAAATCCAGCTTGGATAATTACATTCTCTGCCTACTTAAATTCTCTTTGGGTCCAAAGAGATCCTTCATTCTCACCTCACACTGTTGTGTGATATTGCTGCACACAGCTAAATAGAGGCCACATTTAACCCTGGGAACGGCAGCTTCTCTGTGGTGAAAACTTGATCCTCCTGCATAGTATAAATTCACTTTTGGGGTAAAGGTTTTAGAACATGTAACATAATAAAGCAAAAGAAGCCATACGACATTCTTAACTAAAGATACACTCACAAAAAATCCAATAGAATGAATTGTCTCTGACAGGGCCTCTGCAGTAATGGGAGATTTTTTTTTTAGCTTGCCCTAGCTGCAAATGTAAGATCATTATCATTAGATCTTTAAAATACCAACAAGCAAAATATGAAGAGATTTAAAGTCACCTTTAAAATCACCCCAAAAGTTCAGTCTCAATTATCTACAATCAATGTCATTCTCCTTGGCTAGAAATTGGTACCAGAGAATAAATTCTAAGAAGAGGAAAATTTTAAAGTACAATTGATGCTGACAGTTTATCAATGGAAGTGCATTTCTAAGTCATGCTCATCTACACACCAAACCTGTTTATTTCTCTGCTCTACCTACTTTGCACTTTTGCCACATTTTTGTAGGGACATTAGACATTGCTCAAGAGTAACCTTTCCTACAAATACTTCAAACCGTTTCTGTGAGATTTCATTTGGAGATATGCACCGAGCTCCATGTACTGTGAGATGGCAAAAATTTTTACAAACATTTAAAAGTTTCCATGGAGATTTCTTTCTCTCTGTAACACCTATGAATAAAGCTGCTGAAAGTTTACTTTCCTTAGACCCATTTATTTAATGACAATATGTATACAACATTACACCTATGTATTATAGCTATGACACAATTACCCATATAAAATGAATATCAATTTTAAGATATATTAAGCTAAAATTAGACAAATTGACAAGAAAAAGATAACATAAAACCCTAATAGATGATTGGACAAAGAATAGGTATAAGTGATTTATAAAGGTGAAAAGAGCACAAGCAATTTATAAAAGTAACAAAGGAGACATTTTCAGTGTCACAGGAACTGCAGTTAAATAACTAGCATATAATATTTTTTGACAAGTTGTCAAAAAATGGCAACACTCAATATTGATAAGGATTTAATAAAGTAAACATTAGTACATTGTTGGTGAGAATTTAAATTGGTACAATCCATTTGGATAACAATTTGGTAATATTTATCAAGAGCTTTAAAAGAGTCCTATTCCCAATAATCCCATCTCTGGGAATCTATTTTAGGAAAATAATCCTTTTAAACAGATAAAGATTTATGGACAAAGGTGTTTATGATAATAAACCAAAAAATTGCAATCAATAAATTAATAAGTAAAAGAAACACTAAATGCCCAACACTGGCCCCTAGAGAGTTTACGTTTACTTGGGGGAGAAAAACAATAAATAATAAATGTGAAATGTAAGTTACTTATATAATATGTTAGATGGTGATAAGTGCTAAAAGGAAAAAAATAGAGAGAGAGTCAAGCAGGATAAGAGGGAATGGGAGTACTTAAGGCTGTAGTATCAAATAGGGTGGTCAGAGTAGGCCTCATTCAAAGTGAGATACGTGAGCAAAGCTAGAAGGATGTATGAAAGTTAGTCTCAAATACTCACAGAAAGAGAATTCCAGGCTAGAGGCAGAGTTATAGCGAAGGCCCTAAAGTAAAAACATGCCTGTCATGTTCAAGGAACAGCACAAATGTCAGTGTGGTCCAAGTATGGTGAGCAAAGGAGAGAGGAGTGGTACCTGAGGGCAGGGGGACAGAAGATAGCCAGAGCATGGGGCCTTGTGAGCCACTGTAATGACTTAGACTTTTACTTGGAATGACATGAATGCCAGACATGGGTTCTGAGCAGAGAAATGACATGGCCTGACATGTTTTCATACTATCAGTGTAGCTGCTGGCTTGAGAAAACAATAACAGGGGCAAGAATAGCAGCAGAGAGGCCTGTTAAAGAAGCTATTATTTTATATAGACAAGAGATAACGGTGACTTGGACCAGGGTATTATCGAAATGAGAAGTGATCAGATTATGAAAATGCTTTGAAGAAAAAGTCAACAGGATTTCCTAACAAACTGGATGTGGGAGTAAGGAAAAGGAAGGGTGATAGATGATTCTAAGTTTTTTGGCCCGAGTAACTGGAAAGGCACAGTTGAGGTCAACTCAGCTTGGGAAGGCAGAAGAAATAGGTTTGAGGATGAGAGAAATCAGGAATCCCATTTTAGGGAAGTTGATTTGAGATGTCTATTAGACACGGACAGAGAGATGTTGAATAGGTAGTTACATATATGAGTCCAGAGCAGAGGTCAAGATTGGAGATAAAAATTTGGGAGTCATCAAAAAAAATGGGGGATTTATCAGCATATAGTTAATATATAAAGTAATAACTCTGGATGAAATCACCAGGAAAGTAAATATAAGTGGAGAAGAAAGAGACAGAAGGACAGAGCTTTGGGATTCTCCAATGCTAAGAGTTCATTTGTGTGGAAGAGGAGAAATCAGAAAGGAGTGATCAGTAAGGCAGGAAAAATAGTGTATGGTGTTCCTCAATTTGAATGAGAAAAGTACATGAAAACAGAAGCAGTGATCAATTGTATTACATGATGTTGATAATCAAGATGAAATACCAAGAATTGATCATGGCGTTTAGTAACATGGAGGTCGTCGGTAACTGAGATGAAAGCAGTTTTGTGGAGTGATAGGAATGAAATCTTGCTAAGGTTTAAGATAATACGTTAAGAGGAACTGAGCCATCTCTATCAAAGACAATCACTTCAAGAATTTTTAAAAAAATGTTTTTCTGTTGTCTGTCACTGACTACATCTGGTGGTTATTTTCTTCTATTTTATTTCTTCCAACTTCAGTTATATTCAGAAAATGTTTTCTTAAATTGAATAATGGCTCTAAACAAAACTTCATTTACCTCCAGAGAGAAATAAATATATAAGAAGAAAATCTGTCTAAACTTACGTCCACATGGTTAGTATTTGGATTTACTGCAACATTACTCGTAAGATCTTAATATTATTATTATTGTATGATAAATAAATATACAATTGGCCTTGCCCAGTCACAAAGCTGGAAACACTTGACTATTCTAATTAAGATATGCTGGGACCCTATTTCAATTTTGAGCCTTACCTACACATTAGCTTTGATACTAGGACTCACTTCTTAGGTCCTCCATGGAGGACGTTACGTAGCGGGAGAATGTAAACCCTGTTCTTCAGAAGCGGTCCTAAATACTCATGGATCATCAGGCCATCACAGATGGCATGTGGGATGGATAAGAGGCAGTTCTTTGCCATTTCTCAAAAGTTAGCTCCCTTAGGGATGGATGGTACTCTCACCTCAAACTTATCCCATCTAACATCCTACCTGATACTTTAAATAGCCTCTAACACTTTGGCAAAGAGATCAAAAGGAGGACATAGATTCTTAAAGGTAGGAGAGGTATTGTTGAGGGTGGGCAGGACAAAGTAGCAAAAAATAAAAGCTGAAAGGAGAAATTAAAGAGAACAAATTAAGGATACTAATAAATTTTTAAAATATCCACATACTTTGCAAAATTGCATGTGATCAATCCCCTCAAAACCAGCTTAAATGCCATCATTGGAATTCCTACTCTCCTCATAGCCCCCAGCTCGTTTTCCTAAACTACTCTGAAGAATCCCACATGCATGATATGATCTTTATTTACTTATGTTCAAGTTTATTCTAAAAGTTATTTGAGGTTCCTTAAAGAAACACTACAACACCAAGACAGAAAACAAAACGAGAAACAAAACAAATAAGCAAACACACAAAGATAAAGGTATCAGGGCAAAAGGGAAACCATACAAATCATGATTAATCAAATGACAATTGTTTCATGTGCCACGAACTGTGCTAGATACTATAAATTGCATTATTTAATCATAGCAACTCCATGAGGAAGATGTTTTTAGTTTCTTTTTTTTTTAGAAGAAGAAATGAAGACTTAGAGAATTTAAGTTACTTGTCTACAGTCACAGTGCTAGTAATTACCAAGAGCTAGGATTCCAGTCCCTGGTTGGCTGACTCCAAAGTTGATATTCTTAATCACCTAGATGTTAAATTACATAAAGTGTATGCAAGAAAGTCTAATACAATAAAAAGGAGTGGGCTTATGTTTGGACTCAGAGTCCTAGGGCCAAAGAAAAGAAAAAAACAGAACTGTTACAGGATGCATGTACAGATAAAAGAAACAAAACTTACCCTTAGGAAAAGCAAGATCTTCACTCCCCGTACCCCCACTGCCGATGCACATCTTCATGTATTCCAAGAAAGGATAGGTAAAATGTAGTGGATTCTATCCTCAACACCATCCTATAATAAATATAATACCAAGTTTTGTATAGTCTTTGTTCATCAAGTTTCTCAACGCAAGCCATTGTAAAAATCCAAACTAGAATTCCTTAATTCCATTCCAGGTTACGGTAGAAATAGAGAGGGAATGCAAGCCAGTTGTGCAGCTCTCTGATGGTCTGGCTAGACCCAAAGGAAACAGTATTTAGGATATCTAATGGGGTGGTTCTCAACTGGTGACATACTTCGTCACTTGCTTGTCCCCCACAAGGTACAAGTGTCTCAGGAGGGAAACATGAAACATGAGGCATATTCAAAATTAAAATATTATTTAATATTCACAATATTAAATAATATTCTTATTGTTATAATACAATATCTATAGAAAGTAAAGCACAACTTATTGACTGGCAGAAAATAATTATACTCAGTAGATATGCTTTTAAGACTCTAGGAGAGCATGAGATTTTTACGTTTATTAAGTGGGAACATAGGCTTAAAAAGGTTGTGAAACACTGATTTTCAAGAGCAGACAGACCACATATTCTTTGTGCAGTACTCACTGCAGCGAATTTGAGACTATATTCTGGCAAGAATTCAGAGTGCTGAAATTTTGTGTTACTGATTAAGATACATATGCTTTAATAATTAAATGAGCCAAAAATAAAGTTTCCCTCCTCTCATGACAATTAATAACTTTAAGCAGGACTTTTTTTTCTTTTTTAATTGTTTTTTTTTTTTTTTTTTTGCGGTACACGGGCCTCTCACTGTTGTGGCCTCTCCCGCTGCGGAGCACAGGCTCCGGACGCGCAGGCTCAGCGGCCATGGCTCACAGGCCCAGCCGCTCCACGGCATGTGGGATCCTCCCGGACCGGGGCACGAACCCGTGTCCTCTGTATCGGCAGGCGGACTCTCAACCACTGCGCCACCAGGGAAGCCCTAAGCAGGACTTTAATCTTAACTGATAGTCCCCACATCCACATAGAATTGGGCCATAGGAAAGCTTATGTAAAAAAAAAAAAATTATCTTTTCTAAACAGCCTTGGGTCCACTTTATAGACAAGTGGTCATCTGCACTCTTGACTATCAAGATTAACATTCTGAGAAAAGTCGTATTTAGAGAGGAGTTCTGTTGATCATCATTTGGGAGCATGATTCTGTAAAGAATACTCAGAT
Source organism: Tursiops truncatus (assembly GCF_011762595.2). Taxonomy (NCBI): domain Eukaryota; kingdom Metazoa; phylum Chordata; class Mammalia; order Artiodactyla; family Delphinidae; genus Tursiops; species Tursiops truncatus. The sequence continues at coordinate 68,240,411 of NC_047040.1, read as the reverse complement.
TTTTATAAGAATCTCGTAAGGAGGTAACTCTTTTCTCACAAGCCGTGTATTTACAGCCCAGAATCAGAAGGCCTATTTTCTCTCTGTACGCTCCTTTCTTGCTTTCAATCTTCACCCATGGTTCCCAAGGCCAAATCTCAGTCTGGTTTCCTGGTGGGATGTTATTGTTTTCCTTCTTTCAGTGAAAACTAGATAAGAAGACCCCCAGGGTGAATGGTTAGGTGAGTGTCCCTGAACAACAAGGTCTCCTGGATCCTACATGTCTCGGTGGCGCTCTCAGCCATTAGCAGTTGCTCCTGCTACCCACACACACCAACAGCCTCCTGTGCTTTCACAGCTCCTCCAAAGAACGGCAGCTTTTACAGAATCCTGAATAGCTCCAGGAGTCCTTCACTACCTAAGATCAACTCTAGCCACCCTTAAAAATTTCAGAGGTAATTCTCAAATTTTATTTAATGAACGAAGTTTAATAAGCCTTTATGCTCTTCCAAGAACTCCAGGGGCCACACCAATGTCATATAGCTTTTTTTTTTTTTTTTTTTTTTGCGGTACGTGGGCCTCTCACTGTTGTGGCCTCTCCCGTTGCGGAGCACAGGCTCCGGACGCGCAGGCCCAGCGGCCATGGCTCACGGGCCCAGCCACTCCGCGTCATGGGGGATCTTCCCGGACCGGGGCACGAACCCGCGTCCCCTGCATCGGCAGGCGGACTCTCAACCACTGTGCCACCAGGGAAGCCCTGTCATATAGCTTTTGAAGAAACAAAGTCATAGTACTTTTGATGTATAAAATGAACACAAGTTTCTATCAACTACAGTGTCACATTTCTAGCCATTTTTCTGGACCTGTTGCTGCTGCTGTTGTTGTCTGAGGCAGACTAAACTGACATTTCCACATCTCCCTCCTGGCAATGATCAAGTACAAGTATCTAAAGCAGACTTTTTCTTTGGTCTTGCCAGTTGCAAATTAAGACTATTAAATCCCCCTGAGACAATTATATCTCAACAACCTAGATTAAAGCTAAAACTATAGTTACTCTACCCCCCTCACACACACAATTTCCTTACTAAATAAAATTGCTCCTTTTTGTGCCACATGAGTTTGTAATATAAGCTTAATTCTAATATCAATATCAAATTTGTTCTTTCTGTGTTTTTATCCCAATGCAGTATTCTCAAGGTCTGTTTAACATTTTTCATTATCTTATGATTTGGGACCATGACTCAAAAAAGATAGTACCTATTAGCACTTGCATACTTCCCAGACTTTAGAAGAAACCAAACTACACTAGGATTTATTATAGCATAGGTGCTCCCACTGAGATCAGAAGCAAGCTGCAGAACCAACAGAGGAAATAATTTTCTCAGGGAGTTTTTTTATACCAGTTGTGTTGAGTGATCACAATCCTTTCTCCTCATCTCAGACTCCAGTCGCTGGACTGTGCCAGCAGGAAAAAGGTAAGACCTACTATGTAGAGCAAGGTGCCATCAATCTCTGCAGTGATCACTGGAATATATGGTTTTCAAGGTGGTTCATCTGCGGCCAGCCACCTCTGCTGTCAATGTGCCAAATTCACAAAAAGTAAAGAACCCTATCACATTCTGCTAGTGTAGAATTTAGAAAAAGAAGAGCAATGCCAAATGATATGCTAATGAAAGCATTGAAGCCATCTAATAATTTGAGAACATACGGAATTAAAATCAGTAAGATTGTTGGCATTTTTATTCCATCACATGGAGTAGTCCATGACATAGTAGTGTCAATTCTTCTCTTCACAACCTGCTGTGTGTCTTCCAGGAATGATCTAACTCAGCGTTCGAGGTCCTGCTCAAATGTCTTCTCTTCTTTTGGCTTTCTTCAAGGACCAGTTCTCACAGTTACCTAGATGAAATTAATTGCTTCCTCTTCTGTATTCAGACAATACATTACACAAACCTCAATTTAGAACATTTTCTACATTATACTATATCCTGCCACCCACACATATCAACAGCTTCCCACATTTTGGAAACTTCCTACTATGTAGTATATCTGCACATAAGTAGAGCTTTTGTTGTTTCCTAGTAGGCCGTGAGGACAGTACTCTGTCTCGTTATCTTGAAATCTTCATTACCAAGCATCATGCTTTGTACAAAGTAGGAGGTCAGTAAACACCTGTTTCAACTTTCTCCCTTGCTAGTTTTGCTTATAAGAAAAATGACTGCCTTGTATGAACTGTATTATTTATTCAGTATGCTTCAAAACTATATTATATAAACTAAGCAATAACAAGAATAATGAAGAAAGAAAAAACTAGTTATTGTTCAAAATGTAATGGCTTAATTAAAAGATCCATGAAAACAATATGGGTGCTTTGCTATTTGTCCTGCATTGTGCAGACTTTCTAGTTTCATTTACTCACTTTATAAGCAATATAAGCAAATGCTCACCAATTTATAAAACAATTGAGTGAGATCTGAGTTTCAGTTCCAAAAAAAATTTTTAACTGAATAGGTTTACATGCTTATTCTATTTTTAAAACAGTATTAACTACTGATGTCAACCTTAGATTATGGATATATTATACAGCTATGATTACATGTAAGTGCATGTACTCTTCAAAGACGTAAATAATACTGGTGAACTAACAGATATAGAACATATACTAAGCGACAAAATTGGAATGGCTATTACGTTACAGCCAGAAGAAAAGATACACATGATAGTCACCTATAACAGTTTTTGAGAGAATTGTTCTGCATAGCAACTTTTCTGCTAGATTCATTCCTAAGGTTCTTTTAGTCACTGAAAAAGAGAGTACAAGATCAAAGTTCTTCTAAAGTACCAAGAATTATCTGTGGCATATATGCCCCCATTAGATCCTGCAAGTTGACTAGATTAGTTACTAACATAGTTCAAAGTAGTGAACCAAGAGCAGAAGCGCTTCTGCCAATGTAGCATGAACTGAAGCTTTTAAGTATATATTCTGAAATTCTGAAATTCTTCACTCTAACGATTATAAAGAAGTCCTTAAGGCTTCCCTGGTGGTGCAGTGTTTGAGAGTCCGCCTGCCGATGCAGGGGACACGGGTTCGTGCCCCAGTCCGGGAAGATCCCACATGCCGCGGAGCGGCTGGGCCTGTGAGCCATGGCCGCTCAGCCTGCGCGTCCGGAGCCTGTGCTCCGCAACGGGAGAGGCCACAACAGTGAGAGAGGCCCGCGTACCGCAAAAAAAAAAAAAGTCCTTAAGATAGAACTCTACCTGTGTAGACATAATAGAGTAGAATTCAAGACTAACTTTACTTCTCTACAGACTTCAAATATTGTAGTTTTACTGAATTTTATTTCATGGTAATGCACATATATTCACATATATATGTGTGTGTATGTAATAATGCATTTAAATATGTAATATGTACATAGTAAGAGCATGTTTGATATTCCGATCTTTTTTATCCAAATTACCAACCCATAATTCTTGTGCAAATTGCCAAATAACCAATATCTATAGGCAGATTAGTCTTTTAAAATATTTTCAGTTATAGAAAATAATACAGCATTACTGAAAATTTTAAAGCAGTATGTGAATGAGTATTCCTAATCCTATTGACTGCAACACAACTGTCACTTGTGTGCCAGTCCTTCACGTCTTTAATCCTCATGTATGTTGGCATAATTATAATCATTGTATGACTGTGAAATCTTTCATTTTTCCTCCATGTAACTATTTCACCATTTTGCTATAGAGTTTGTAACAGTATTTTTTTCTGCTACAATATTTTTTATTTCACTTTTTCTATTTGCCACAAAAGTGCACACTAGCTGTAAAATAAATAAATAGAGAACCATATAAAGAAGAAAGGAAAAATCCCTTGAAATTCCACAGTCTGGACACAACCAACCACAGACAGAACTTTGTTGAATAGCTATAACAGTTATGATTCAGTACTAAAATATACTTATCAACATATAGCAAGCATATAATTTAAATAAATAAGTTCCTTCTATATATGCTGCTTTGCAGCCCACTTCTTCTCTCAACAAGATTTTGTAAAGGTTTTACCATGTCAATATATGTCTTTGCAGAGATGTCTCATAATTTACTTAACTAATGATTATAGAAAAATCTTTAAGCACCCCTTCCACTGAATCCCATATTCATGTATCTTTACACTTTTGTCTGAGTATTTCCTCCAGATAGATTCCTGCTTGGGTCTATCAATTTAAAGAACACAAATTGCCTTCTGGAATGCAGGTATGACACTGACTTGTTTAGGTAGGTTTTTATTTTAAAATCCAGGCTTTAAGAGTTTTTAACTGCTTCCTCCAAATCGTGCTGTAGCTTATACTTGTACAGGAGGGGCCCTGCCAGCCCTACCACCCCTCTGAAGACAGTGAGGGAAGCGACGCTTTCTGCAGGAAGCTGCTGTGACTCTTACTACATGCACTGAGTAAAAGCAGACTTGCTACCCAGGACCACACACTTAGAAGAGAGATCAGTGCACGGACCAAAAGGATGCACTTGGCAGCTGGGCCTGATGAAGGACAACAAAGTTTGTTAAGTCTTACGAAGAAAACAATCTGATGAAAAAGAGAGTAGCTAAGGAAAACCACTTTATACCGGTTGGTCAGAGAAGACCTCTCTGAGGAAGTGACATCGGGCTAAGGCCACAATCACCCATAGGGAGAGCCAAGTTATGTCTGTTCCAGGACAAGAACAAAGCAAACAAGTACAAAGTTCTGGAGCCGAGAAAAAAACTAAAGTCCAGTAAGCATGGGGTGAGTTGCATGAGATGCAGTTGAAGATGGAATCAGAGAGAAATTTGGATTTTATTCTAAAAGCAGTAGACTGCCATTCTAAATAGAGCATGTGAGGGGTGTGTGTGTGTGTGTGAGAGAGAGAGAGAGAGAGAGAGACAAAATCAGATTTAGAGTTTTAAAAATTCACTATGGCTGCTTTATGGAAAATGTTTTGTGGTGAACAAAAAGGAAACCATGTAGGAAGTTCTAGTTGTCAAGAGATGTTATGGTTTAGACTAGGTGGTAGCAGCAGAGATATAGAGAAGAGCCTGATTTCTGCAAGATTTTCTGAGTGAGCATAGATTTTTATCGCTATGAAGCTTTTGAAACTCACAAACAACAGAATAGTACCATTTTTAAAGCTCAGAATCTAAAGTTTTTTACAGAAGGTATCAGAGGCTTAGAACATCAAGGAAAGCACAGACATCATTGTACATAGTAGGATTCTGCACTAAGTCATGAAAATTAAATGAAGGTGTCATATGGGAAGAATGCAAGGGAATTTTGTCCTTTAAAGGCCATGAAATAAAATAAGTAAAACAGTTTTGTTCTCAAGAAATACTGCGTATGCATGTTTGTGATATTATCCACTGCAGTACTCCCTCAGTACCTTTTTTTTACAGGCAAAATCGTTAACATGTTATCAATTGTGTCCTCTAAAATAGGACGCTGTCACTACTGTCCGTATTACTTATTGCTTAAACACTTGCGCTTGCTACCAAAGAAAACTGGAATCCTAATCACGATAATTCTGACCGTTTAAAGCAATGGGCGAAGAATGTCACTCAACCTCATTACTGGAGATTTTGCTCCCAAGTTCAAGGGAAGTTGGGGCTGTGTGGACTAATTTTAAATTAACAAGCAGGATGACAGGACATCTTTCTAGAGGTTTTAGATTGGCAGTGGGGAGGGAAAGGATGAAAGTTAACATTATTTAGCTCTATTTCAGAAGGTATATCAAACTCAGTTATTCAGGGCTGATTATACAGTCAAATAGCCAGTGTCTTGTCTTCTCTTCTTTCTAAATTATAAAATTAAAACATTTCACTAAAATCCTGGTTTGGATTTCATATCGATATCTGAATGCCCTTTTGGTTGAGATGAACAGAGCTCATTCCAGTCAGTTAAATAATACATTAGAAACCTGTTTTAATGATACACAAAGAAATAGCAAGAGGTTCTAACATGTGGCCAGGCTTTAGGAAGACAGGACTACCTTCAGGGTCCAAATATAGCTCTAGCAGGCTGACAAATTCCCAAAATGTAATTCCAACATGTATAAGTAACTCTAAAAATGTACAAGTATTGCTGAAAAGTAGGTACCCTTGATTCTTACTTTAACACTCTGAAAATATGCCTTGTATATGCCTCCATTACGTAAATTGACTATTTTCCTATACTTGGCTGATTTCTGAAAAAGAGAAGATGATTGGGCCTGTTGATCACTGTTTTATATGTCTGGGCAGAGCTTCGTTCAAGGACAAATCATAGTTACTTAGGGTTAGGGATCTACTCATCCAATTATCCACGTTACCAGGCCTATGGGATAAAACACAAAGGGAAGTACTAGAACTATTCTTTCAGCCAAAGACTGTGGCCAAATGATGGTTACTAAACTGTGGCATACATGAAAATCACCTAAAGATCTTAATTCAGATGTAAATTCCTATAATCATCAGACATTCCTTTTCTTTAATAGTTTTGCCGTGGGACCCAACAGTCTTCCTTCCTGGTATGGGCAGTCCTTACAGCTCAAATAAGAGAACTTACAATGAACTATAGGAAACAGCTGTGTCTGTAGGTCAAAATAGTTTAATATCAACAATTGCATACGGTTCAACATAACTAGAGGGTTACAAAGTACTATCATCCTTTATAAAGTTCTTCAGCTGCTCAGCTACCACTCATTCATCTTAATTCTTATTCTCCATTTGTGCCATAGTCACTATTACTTTGAATATTTCTCCTTATTTTTAACACTGTAACTCTATACACATACAAACACACATGCAAACAAACACACACAATCTTCCTGCCCAGTTACTTTTTGGAAACTTAGTCCCTCACCCAAATTCTTTCAAGAATATTTTTCCTGATTCTAAGCATTTATTTGTTTTCCTTCATCATTTATGCATTTTCTTGAATGTATGTATCAATACATTGTTTATCCTTTTTTGCCCTAGTCTTTGGTTATTTTTGTGTGCATACAATCTGGGTTCCCATCCTATTTTAAATCTTTTTTAAAGGCATGAACTCATTTTCTACCACCTTTGTCACAATCAATACTCTTCACTTCTCCTTGTTCTCAGAAGTGTGCCTGTTCTGGATGTGTCATTTTGGGGTTGACTAAGGTCTGAAGAATCAAAAAACAATTGCATGCTCAACATTTATAAAGTTATCATTTATAAACGTTTATACACTTTGCTATTTATTAGAAACTATTATAAGAGATTTAAAGAGATAAGAGATTGTAAAACTCATATCTGTTTTCCTTATAGTATCTTGATGATTTTATAGTGTTATAATGACATTGTAATGAGGATTAGGTATATTGGGAGATTTATTACTCGTGATTAACCTTTCAAATATTATTTGAAAATCACTAGGATTTGTTAGATTTTGAAACTTTCTGAACTTCATCTGTTTCAGATGATATAGGATTTCTAAATAATGTTTTACAGCTTAAAAATACAATCAGTCTGCAGTTAAACTGTGTAGCTCGGAGAATTAGAGTGGACCTTTCCAGCATCCTCTACCTGGAAATTACTGAAAGTTTTCTAATAATATTTTCTAAAATTGTGTTTAGCTACTCCTTCATAATGATTTATGACTAAAGATTATATTATAGATAATTCTGAGGGTATTTTGAGTCCACGATAATTCCATTTTGCAAACTAGTGCTTAAGTAAAAACACACAGTTACGTAAACTGTATCAATCTGATGGGAAAAAAATATTTCTTTTCAAACATGAGATCATCTCTTTTCAAGAGGAGCTCAGCTTTCTTATTAAATTTTTAGACAAATAATGATGTTAATGCAAATGTATTTAAGAGCTCTCTAATCATTTGGCAAGAAAAGATTGCCACATGGAAACAAGCCATTGAAAATATGTCATGCCTTCAGTTGACACAGTGTCATTTTCCCAAAGCGTGCTTAATAAATATGACTTGTTGATAATGGTTTATGAAATCAACAATATGGGTAGTTTTAAAAACACTGGAGATGCTTATTCGATGATCATGAAATGCTGCCTGCATGGTTTTGAAGAACTGGCCATTAGTTCTGTGATTCCTCAATGCTTCATTCCCCTCCTTGACCTCAGTTTCTTTTTAACATTGTTGGCTTTGTTAGCATGCTTAACCTTGAGTTTCAGGGACATTGAAAAATACTGAAAGTGTACAGTCAAGAGGTGAGAAGGGCTACTGTGTAAATGAAGGAATGACCGTTTTGTATATTATGGTAGAAGTCAGACCAAGGGAAAGGAGTGGATATAACAGGAGGCAGATTTCAGTTAGAGAGAGGAAAGAAACTTACAATAATTCAAGAAAATGAACAACAGACCAAATTGCTTCTCCAAGCACATTCTCTCCTCACTAGAATGTTTCAGGAAGAGCTGAATGGCTTTCTCTTGAGGATGGTATGAAAAGAAATCTTGCATTGGGAAGGAGTTTGGACCACTGGATAATCCCTAATGTCCCTTCCACAGAAGCATTTACAATTCTAGGAAACACCAGGCATAGCCATGTACTTATTCCTAAAAATATATCCCAATAAACTTACTATCTTTCCAAATTTTACCTTTAATCTCAACCTAAGTTCATAAAATTGGCATAATCTTGGCACTCTGTTTCTTTTATAAAGTCAAAAAGTACCCAAGTGTAACATTAGTCTCTTGAGAAACAATTTAAAAGTTTTGGCTTTTGAGTCAGGAAGACCAAATTCTTAATTCCTGTTCAGATATCCAAAGTGCTTAGCCTCTGAGCTTTGGTTTTCTCATCTAGAAAGTGGGAATAAAATGGCTAATAAATGTAGCCTGAAGGATTATGCTAGCAAACAAAGATAAGATGCTTTGGAGATGCAGACACTTCTCTAAGATTTGCCATGATGGAGAGACTAGGAAAGTCTTGAGTTTTCCACCTGATTAAAATTTTTGCTCATGTACAACACAACATAAAGATACCAAGAAAAATAACATACCTTATAGATGGTCTTCCAATCTGTTTAAGAACATCTCTAAAACCAAATTCTTCATCTTATCAATGCAGGCATTAGGCCAGGTACATATGACATTAAAATTCACCTAATTCAGTACATGAGTATTCACAGCATGTCTGTATTATTTTTTTCTCTCTCATTTTTTTTCGTGGTATTGTTTACTTTTGTCTGTTATTGGTTTCTCTAAACAAAAAAAGCAGGTTTCTTCCAGGGGGATAAATTAGCTTTTTTAAGAAAACATGTCACCCAAGTCATTCAAATAAATCTCTAGTGTCTGAGGAACTCCTTAAGAATTGTCCTTTTATCCTTGACTTTGGGAATCAAATATTATCAGAGAATCTATAGGAATTGTGCTCCAGAAATAAACACCCAGACCTACTAGACTTGAAATGTGTCCCAGACTCTTTTAGGGCCAGGAATAAATGGACAACTTGGGCCTATGGAAAGCCAGATTTGTGCCAGCTCTGACATTTGGATTTCCCTACATAGGTTACATGTGGTTCCTGCCCCTTTTGGTGCTAGGGCCAATGCTAAGGCCATATTTAGACACAGCAGCCACCTGAGAGTCAACCTTTGGAAACCAACTAAGAGAAGGTCATTTCTTCAGATGGAAAAATATGAAGAAAATTTCAGAAGTGTAATTACCCATGCCTGACCCCTAAAAACAAATAGAATTATTTCTACAGAAAGCCACTAGCTATATTTGTAAAATGTATCTTATGTGTTTTGAACAAGCTACTCTTGGTCATCTGATATACTGACAGTAATAAGAGAGACAGAATTTAGGGTCAAGTCAAAATTGACAATTGTTGAAGCCTAAAACCCATCATCTTACTAATCTATGCTATAATTACTGGTTTATCTTCTCTCCTTGCACCATGTTATCAAGTCCTCCTGTGAAGACAAAATATCTTATTCCCTCAATCTGTCACATATTAGAGGTTTAAAAGAAGTTTTGAGAATGTGCTAATATAACAAAAATAGCAATAAAAAATAAAAATTGGTAGGTAGCTGATACTCTTTCATGGTTCCATGAAAATAATTATAAGCAACTTTTAATTTTATGCACACCTTTAATTATATTTATTTATTCTTATAGAGCATATCGACAGTTTTATACTAATTTATTGGCTTATTGGTACTTATTATTGAACTTAACAAATAGCCAGGAAGCCTGAATCTAGAGATAACTCAAGTACTGCACAACAAAAAAGAACACAGGATTTGGAGTCAAGAATCTGAAATCTGATCCCACTTCCTCCACCAACTCAGTGGATGACAACGGAAAGTGATTTCAGCTCTCTGAACCTCAGTTTCCACATCTGTAAAATAGAGAAAATTATTCTTTCCTTGTTTATCGCATAGAGTCGCTGTGAGAATTGGATGATATAATGGATGAGAAATCATGCTGAATGCACCAACAAATCATTACCTATATTTAGCCCTAGACTAAGAATCATTATTTGCAATTAAAGCAAGCTATTTTCTTCACAGTAGCTAGAGTCATGTCACAGTATTTTTAGGAATGTTAACTCCAATGTCATTTATATTGGAAAATAGCTACATTTACAGTATTGACTAGCTGAAATCACACACCAAAAAATGTGTTAATGAGATGCTTCCATTTTGTCTTACCCCTAGGAGAAGGAAAATATTAGAAACTGTAATTGTCCTCCTGCTTACATCACCCTGATCTCCACAACAAACGTAGTGCTTTTTACAGAGCAAAAAGAGACATGATCTCTTAATAAACTACTGGAGCTAGGCAATGATCAATTACGACTATGAAAACCTTTGACTAAAAAGCTAATCAAGAACTTTACAATGGACAGTTGAGACTGATAATATTTATCTAATTCCAATGACCAATCTAAATATTCCAAACAGAGACATAACAGATGATATGTGATTCCTGGTGTACTGCAATGGAAAATATACTACATCACTTTTACAGCTTCTTTGCAAAAACTCAATCCTGAATCTGATCAAATTGGGATAAAGCATCATGTTAAATAATAGTACAGAAATGCAATCAGCAAAATCCAGTATGTAGGAAATTCTTCCACAAATAAATTGCAATAAAAAAGAGTGAGAGCTCAACGACCAGCAAGCCACAGTGCTGGACAACCTATGCCAAACAACTAGCAAAACAGGAACACAACCCCACCCATTAGCAGAAAGGCTGCCTAAAATCATAATAAGGCCACAGACACCCAAATACACACCACCAGACGTGAACCTGCCCACTAGAGAGACAAGATCCAGCCTCATCCACCACAACACAGGCACTAGTCCCCTCCACCAGGAAGCCTACACAACCCACTGAACCAACCTTAGCCACTGGAGACAGACATCAAAAACAGCGGGAACTACGAACCTGCAGTCTGCAAAAAGGAGACCCCAAACACAGTAAGATAAGCAAAATGAGAAGACAGAAAAACAAGCAGATAAAGAAGCAAGATAAAAATGCACCAGACCTAACAAATGAAGAGGAAATAGGCAGTCTACCTGAAAAAGAATTCAGAATAATGATAGTAAGGATGATCCGAAATCTTGGAAATAGAATGGACAAAATGCAAGAGACAGTTAACAAGGACCTAGGAGAAACAAAGATGAAACAAGCAACGATGAACAACACAATAAATGAAATTAGAAGTACTCTGGATGGGATCAATAGTAGAATAACTGAGGCAGAAGAACGGATAAGTGACCTGGAAGATAAAATAGTGGAAATAACTACTGTAGAGCAGAATAAAGAAAAAAGAATGAAAAGAACTGGGGACAGTCTCAGAGACCTCTGGGACAACATTAAACGCACCAACATTCGAATTATAGGGGTCCCAGAAGACGAAGAGAAAAAGAAAGGGACTGAGAAAATATTTGAAGAGATTATAGTTGAAAACTTCCCTAATATGGGAAAGGAAATAGTTAATCAAGTCCAGGAAGCACAGAGAGTCCCATACAGGATAAATACAAGGAGAAATACGCCAAGACACATATTAATCAAACAGTCAAAAATTAAATACAAAGAAAGCATATTAAAAGCAGCAAGGGAAAAACAACAAATAACACATAAGGGAATCCCCATAAGGTTAACAGCTGATCTCTCAGCAGAAACCCTACAAGCCAGAAGGGAGTGGCAGGACATACTGAAAGTGGTGAAGGAGAAAAACCTGCAGCCAAGACTACTCTACCCAGCAAGGATCTCATTCAGATTTGATGGAGAAATTAAAACCTTTACAGACAAGCAAAAGCTGAGAGAGTTCAGCACCAACAAACCAGCTTTACAACAAATGCTAAAGGATCTTCTCTAGGCAAGAAACACAAGAGAAGGAAAAGAACTATAATAACGAACCCAAAACAATTTAGAAAATGGGAATAGGAACATACATATCGATAATTACCTTACATGTAAATGGACTAAATGCTCCCACCAAAAGACACAGATTAGCTGAAAGGATACAAAAACAAGACCCTTATATATGCTGTCTACAAGAGACCCACTTCAGACCTAGAGACACATACAGACTGAAAGTAAGGGGATGGAAAAAGATATTCCATGCAAATGGAAACCAAAAGAAAGTTGGAGTAGCAATTCTCATATCAGACAAAATAGACTTTAAAATAAGGACTATTAAAAGAGACAAAGAAGGACACTACATAATGATCAAGGGATCGATCCAAGAAGAAGATATAACAATTGTAAATATTTATGCACCCAACATAGGAGCACCTCAATACATAAGGCAAATACTAACAGCCATAAAAGGGGAAATCGACAGTAACACATTCATAGTAGGGGACTTAAACACCCCACTTTCACCCATGGACAGATCGTCCAAAATGAAAATAAATAAGGAAACACAAGCTTTAAATGATACATTAAACAAGATGGACTTAATTGATATTTATAGGACACTCCATCCAAAAACAACAGAATACACATTTTTCTCAAGTGCTCAAGGAACATTCTCCAGGATAGATCATATCTTGGGTCACAAATCAAGCCTTGGTAAATTTAAGAAAATTGAAATTGTATCAAGTATGTTTTCTGACCACAATGCCATGAGACTAGATATCAATTACAGGAAAAGATCTGTTAAAAATACAAACACATGGAGGCTAACCAATACACTACTTAATAATGAAGTGATCACTGAAGAAATCAAAGAGGAAATTAAAAAATACCTAGAAACAAATGACAATGGATACACAACGACCCAAAACCTATGGGATGCAGCAAAAGCAGTTCTAAGAGGGAAGTTTATAGCAATACAATCCTACCAAGAAGCAGGAAACATCTCGAATAAACAACCTAACCTTGCACCTAAAGCAATTAGAGAAAGAAGAACAAAAAAAACCCAAAGCTAGCAGAAGGAAAGAAATCATAAAAATCGATCAGAAATAAATGAAAAAGAAATGAAGGAAACAATAGCAAAGATCAATAAAACCAAAGGCTGGTTCTTTGAGAAGATAAACAAAATAGATAAACCACTAGCCAGACTCATCAAGAAAAAAAGGGAGAAGACTCAAATCAATAGAATTAGAAATGAAAAAGGAGAGGTAACAACTGACACTGCAGAAATAAAAAAGATCATGAGAGATTACTACAAGCAACTCTATGCCAACAAAATGGACAACCTGGAAGAAATGGACAAATTCTTAGAAATGCACAACCTGCCAAGACTGAATCAGGAAGAAATAGAAAATATGAAAAGACCAATCACAAGCACTGAAATTGAAACTGTGATTAAAAATCTTCCAAGAAACAAAAGCCCAGGACCAGATAGCTTCACAGGCCAATTCTATCAAACATTTAGAGAAGAGCTAACACCTATCCTTCTCAAACTCTTCCAAAATATAGCAGAGGGAGGAACACTCCCAAATTCCTTCTACGAGGCCACCATCACCTTGATACCAAAACCAGACAAGGATGTCACAAAGAAAGAAAACTACAGGCCAATATCACTGATGAACATAGATGCAAAAATCCTCAACAAAATACTAGCAAACAGAATCGAACAGCACATTAAAAGGATCATACACCATGATCAAGTGGGGTTTATTCCAGGAATGCAAGGATTCTTCAATATATGCAAATCTATCAATGTGATAAACCATATTAACAAATTGAAGGAGAAAAACCATATGATCATCTCAATAGATGCAGAGAAAGCTTTTGACAAAATTCAACACCCATTTATGATAAAAACCTTCAAGAAAGTAGGAATAGAGGGAACTTTCCTCAACATAATAAAGGCCATATATGACAAGCCCACAGCAAACATCATCCTCAATGGTGAAAAACTGAAAGCATTTCCACTAAGATCAGGAATAAGACAAGGTTGCCCACTCTCACCACTCTTATTCAACAGAGTTTTGGAAGTTTTAGCCACAGCAATCAGAGAAGAAAAGGAAATAAAAAGAATCCAAATCAGAAAAGAAGAAGTAAAGCTGTCACTGTTTGCAGATGACATGATCCTATACATAGAGAATCCTAAAGATGCTACCAGAAAACTACTAGAGCTATTCAATGAATTTGGTAAAGTAGCAGGATACAAAATTAATGCACAGAAATCTCTGGCATTCCTATATACTAATGATGAAAAATCTGAAAGTGAAATCAAGAAAACACTCCCATTTACCACTGCAACAAAAAGAATAAAATATCTAGGAATAAACCTACCTAAGGAGACAAAAGACCTGTATGCAGAAAATTATAAGACACTGATGAAAGAAATTAAAGATGATACAAATAGATGGAGAGATATACCATGTTCTTGGATTGGAAGAATCAGCATTGTGAAAATGACTCTACTACCCAAAGCAATCTATAGATTCAATGCAATCCCTATCAAACTACCACTGGCATTTTTTACAGAACTAGAACAAAAAGTTTCACAATTTGTATGGAAACACAAAAGACCCCGAATAGCCAAAGCAATCTTGAGAACGAAAAAAGGAACTGGAGGAATCAGGCTCCCTGACTTCAGACTATACTACAAAGCTACAGTAATCAAGACAGTATGGTACTGGCACAAAAACAGAAATAGAGATCAATGGAACAGGATAGAAAGCCCAGAGATAAACCCAGGCACATATGGACACCTTATCTTCGATAAAGGTGGCAGGAATGTACAGTGGAGAAAGGACAGCCTCTTCAATAAGTGGTGCTGGGAAAACTGGACAGGTACATGTAAAAGTATGAGATTAGATCACTCCCTAACACCATACACAAAAATAAACTCAAAATGGATTAAAGACCTAAATGTAAGGCCAGAAACTATCAAACTCTTAGAGGAAAACATAGGCAGAACACTCTATGATATAAATCACAGCAAGATCCTTTCTGACCCACCTCCTAGAGTAATGGAAATAAAAAACAAAATAAACAAATGGGACCTAATGAAACTTAAAAGCTTTTGCACAACAAAGGAAACCATAAACAAGACCAAAAGACAACCCTCAGAATGGGAGAAAATATTTGCAAATGAAGCAACCGACAAAGGATTAATCTCCAAAATTTACAAGCAGCTCATGCAGCTCAATAACCAAAAAACAAACAACCCAATCCAAAAATGGGCAGAAGACCTAAATAGACATTTCTCCAAAGAAGATATACAGACTGCCAACAAACACATGAAAGAATGCTCAACATCATTAATCATTAGAGAAATGCAAAGCAAAACTACAATGAGATATCATCTCACACCAGTCAGAATGGCCATCATCAAAGTATCTAGAAACAATAAATGCTGGAGAGGGTGTGGAGAAAAGGGAACACTCTTGCACTGCTGGTGGGAATGTGAATTGGTTCAGCCACTATGGAGAACAGTATGGAGGTTCCTTAAAAAACTATAAATAGAACTACCACATGACCCAGCAATCCCACTACTGGGCATATACCCTGAGAAAACCAAAATTCAAAAAGAGTCATGTACCAAAATGTTCATTGCAGCTCTATTTACAATAGCCCGGAGATGGAAACAACCTAAGTGCCCATCATCAGATGAATGGATAAAGAAGATGTGGCACATATATACAATGGAATATTACTCAGCCATAAAAAGAAACGAAATTGAGCTATTTGTAATGAGGTGGATAGACCTAGAGTCTTGTCATACAGAGTGAAGTAAGTCAGAAAGAAAAAGACAAATACTATATGCTAACACATATATATGAAATTTAAGAAAAAAAAATGTCATGAAGAACCTAGGGGTAAGGCAGGAATAAAGACGCAGACCTACTAGAGAATGGACTTGAGGTTATGGGGAGGGGGAAGGGTGAGCTGTGACAGCGCGAGAGAAAGTCATGGACATATACACACTAACAAACGTAGTAAGGTAGCTAGCTAGTGGGAAGCAGCCGCATGGCACAGGGATATTGGCTCGGTGCTTTGTGACAGCCTGGAGGGGTGGGATAGGGAGGGTGGGAGGGAGGGAGATGCAAGAGGGAAGACATATGGGAACATATGTATATGTATAACTGATTCACTTTGTTATAAAGCAGAAACTAACACACCATTGTAAAGCAATTATACCCCAATAAAGATGTTAAAAAAAAAGAGTGAGAGGAAACTATTGATTTGAAGTGCCTTAGAAACACATGAACCAAATGCAATGTTGGGAACTTGTTTGGGTTCTGATTTGAACAAACCAACAGGAAAAATATGTGACAATAAGGGAAATTTGTACACTGGATATTCAGTGATACTAAGAATTATTTTAATTATTTTAGATATGATAATGCTACTATCTTATATAAAAGAGTTCTTATATTTTAAGGATACGGACTGCAGTATTTACGGATGAAATGATGTGATATTTGGAGTTTGCTTCAATATAATCAAATGGCAACAGTAGCAGAGTGAATGGGACAGTTGAAAGAAGACTGATCATGTGTTGATAACTGTTAAATCTGTGTAATACACACATGGAGTTTCATTATATGATTCTCCTTACTTGTCTGCTTATATATGTTTGAATCTTTCCACAACTAAAATTTACAAAAATTGAATTAATACAAAATTGAGAAGAATCTTACCCCATGCAACAAATAGAACTAGAATCAATGAAGATATGCACAAGAAAAATACATATTTTTTATATCCTCGAGCATATAATGATAGAACTATACATATGGTTGAATTCTCAATTACACAATGTGTTCCTAAATATAGAGAAACACAAGACACTAGAAACCTGTTAGAATGACAGTAAGTAACAAATTCATTTTCCACAGAAAGAGGCACCATATAGTCCTTGGAATAAAACTTCACACCTGTTAGAATGGCTACCACCAAAAAGACAAGAGATAACAAATGCTGGCAAGGATGTGGGCAAAAGGGAAGGAACCCTTGTGCACTGTTGGTGGGAATGTAAATTGGTACAGCCACTATGGAAAACAGTATGGAGGCTCCTCAAAATATTAAAAATAGAGCTACCTTGGGACTTCCCTGGTGGTCCAGTGGTAAAGAATCTACCTTACAATGCAGGGGATGCAGATTTGATCCCTGGTCAGGGAACTAAGATCCCACATGCTGTGGGAAAACTAAGCCTGTGAGCCACAACTACTGAGCTCGCACACCTCAACTAGAGAACCCATGTGCCATATATATACATATATATATTTGCCGTATATGCCTAACTACAGAGCCCATGCGCTCTGGAACCTGCGCGCCACAACTACAGATCCCATATGCCTCGGAGCCTGCACGCCACAACTAGAGAAGAGAAAACCTTCATGCCACAACTAGAGAGAAGCCTGCGTGCCGCAACGGAAGATCCTACATGCCTCAGCGAAGATCCTAGGTGCCACAACTAAGACCCAATGCAGCCAAAAATAAATTAAATAAATAAATAATTTTAAAAAACAGAGCTACTTTGTGATCCAACAATTCCACTTCTGGGTATATAAGTGAAGGAAATGAAACCACTGTCCCCAAAATATACCTGCACCCTCACATTCATTGCAGCACTATTTACAGTAGCCAAGACCTAGAAAAAACCTAAGTATCCATCTACGGATGAATGGATAAAGAAAATGTGCCATATATATATACAATGGAATACTCTTCAGTCTTAAAAAAAAAAACAAAAAGGAAATCCTGTCAATTGTAGCAATAGGGATGGACTTTGAGGGCATTATACTAAGTGAAATAAGTCAGACAAAGAAAGACAAATTCTATATGTTCTCACTTACATGTGGAATCTAAAAAAAAAAAAACTCAGAAAAACAGAGATCTGAATGTAATTAATATGTACTAATTTATGTATTAATAATGAATTGTCATATTAATTTTAATTTTTAGATTAAAAAAGCTCAATTTGTTTCCAAGTGGACAAACATTTCAGAACTGAAATTATAGGGTTTTAAATGTCAAGGTGATCAAGATCACAAATGCCAGATTTGGCTGTCAAACAGTGTTCCTCTCTGGTATAGCTCAGCATGTACCTGTGAGTCCAGTATTATTGCTATTAGATGTTTTTGGAAATTGAAATAATTATACTTAAAAAAGCTAAGGTATAGGTTCTATATTTTAGAACACTGAGAAGGAAAAAAGATCTCTCTACAAGCCATCTGTTCCTCATTATGACTAAGTAGGTATTAAGAGTCACTGATTAACAAAAAGCAATGAGGTGTGCTCTTAAATCATCTATGGCAGTCTCCTTCATATTCTGTGAAATAAAAATAATGTTTTTCTTAACTGTCTTTAAACACACACACGGCTAATGAATGGCTATTTTAAAGTCACAACATAAACACCAAATGCTAGGACTAGTCAATTTCTCAGGTGTAGCTTGCAATCCATCTGTACCATATGTTAGAAACACTCAGTATACCTTAAAAGTCTGACTCAATCCTTAGGGAACCATAGTTACTTTTTTCCTGGAACTTTCCATTCATCACAATATTATAATCATACAAAGGAATTTTTCCTCTATAGAACAGGTGTTAACAGTGACCATAAGAAGTGATTCTAGGGACTTCCCTGGTGGTCCAGTGGTAAAGAATCCACCTTCCAATGCAGGAGATGTGGGTTCAATACCTGGTCAGGGAAATAAGATCCCACATGCCGCGAGCCACAACTACTGAGCTTGTGCGCCTCAATGAGAGAGCCTGTGTGCCGCAAACTACAGAGACCGTGCGCCACAACTAGAGAGAAGCCCGCTCACCACAACGAAGAGCCTGCGCCTCAATGAAAGATCCCACATGTCTCAACTAAAACCCATCCAATGCAGCCAAAAAACTTAAGAAAATAAATAAATAAAATAGAGATTTTAAAAAAGACTGAAAAATAAAAAGAAGCGATTTTATAAAATTCCACTCTTTCCCTTTGAGAATATTCCAATTTTACATATCAGAAAGTGAGCTATTCCTTTGGATTCTCACTTTCACCAGGCTTGAGTGATTTCAAATAAATCTGTGACTTAAATATGATTGATATGCACAAAGACCATTTAATCCTCAGAAACTTGTCCTACATTATCAAAGTCTTCTCAATGCCAAATAGTGGTCAAAATGTATACAACCCAAAATATTGCTCTACTTCAATGGGGTTACTTAACCCCATTTCTTTCTTTCTTGTACTTTTGGCAAATCCAAGTCTTCTATGTCTACCAGAACAAATTTTACACTATAAAAATGGGTTTAAAATCTAAAATTTAATGGAATTTTAAAAAATAAAGCAAAAGTAATCAAAAGCCATCTATTTTCATTATTCTGCAACAAAATTAATTGGATTAAATGCATATAACAAGAGTGTTTACTATATAGTAGAATTCTAAACCACACTGTTGGGGGCATAATTCTGAGTATGACTTTTGTAACCTTTATTGTTTTATTTATGTAATTATCTGAAGATGTTAAATCTAGTACATTAATGCTGAACAATGTTTGGGGTAGAATTAGTAACTATCAGTTACTAAACACAATGGTTAGCTTCATTAAAGACACATATCATGGGAGAGGAGAAAAGCCAATGCCAGAGTTTTAAGATAGACAAGCAAGGCCTCCATTTTACCAGGGTATCTGAGTGTGGTCATGGGCATGACATTCAGAGACCTAGGTGGGCTTCTCTCAGAGTGCAATATTTAAAACACAAAGCTTGATCTGAGACAGCTAAGCTGACACATAGCTTACAGATGGTACACCTTTCAGTTTCTAAATGTTCAGTTATTGCAATGGAAGAAAAGTGCTGCTTCTATGAACTGTAACTGACATTAATTGTATGTGTCTTTATTTCATCTTCACTGGGTTTTCTGGGGGGAAAGCCTGTCAGAATATAAGAATTCACAAAGTGGAAATATTTTCTGTATTATTTCATGGTAGCGTATTATACTTTCAGAATGTTACAGAACAGACAAAAACGAGTCACTGTCCAGAGATCACATGGTAACAAAGACGAACAAACCTTCCAGAAAGCATTAATATTTCAGAAGTTGTTTGTTATGTGTAAACTGACAGAAGAAAAGTAATCTGAGTTTTACTTTCTCAAACCTCAGTATAGTGTTAGCTATAGTAAGGTGGTCTAGGGTAGAAGACTTCTCTCTGAAAAATAAATAAATAAATATGCCCTACATCTGAATCAGAGGAAAGTAAACTCATTTTTTTACCTCTTCCCAGAAAAGGATATTAAATTTGGGCAACCCTATGTACTGTTTCAGTCAATATGGATTTATATTAGAAAAGTAAACAAAGACTTGCTCTCTTCAAATATGCAGAGAACATTTCCTTTAAAGAAGTGTGGATGCATTGCACTTAGTAAACTCAGAGACTCAAAGGGCCAGAAGTGGCCTTAGAATTTGTCTAGTCCCATCCCCTGCCCCAATTCACTACTGGTTTCATAGGCGAGAAAATGGAGACCCAGAGAGTATCCTGGACTAAGCCATGGTCTCAAAGCTAGTGAGAAGGTGGTGTTAAAATTGAACTATGTCAGTGTGTGTGCCCCCAGAGCTTACTCTTTTAATGAGTACAACACAGTGTTGCTGACATCTTGATATTAAAATTTGAAAACATATTTTAAACTTAGCTGGAAACTCAGTACATTATTTCAAAATGCTCATATAACTTCCCACAGCTGCCCTTTTCTTATCTTTGGAACACCACAAGAAACTTTAGATGTTGGTGAACACAGACACTGGACAACACAACATACAGCAGCAGATAGTAAGGTAGAATTATAAGTGTTTCTTCTTCCTTATTATGAAAGTTATGCTGTTTTTACACCTACACAACACAGGCATAAATCTTTAGCAAATATTTTCCAAAGATCTGAAATTGTACTTACTGAACATCTGAAATAATCACAATAAAGCTTTGCTGAGTTTTAAAAATTGTTGTGATTTTGCCGCCAGTTATAACACAACCATTTTCAATAATAAGGAACATTGTTCCTAATCAAAATTTACAAAATAAAGGTAGTATTCACATCAAAGGAACATGCTTTGTATGCTATTTATTTTTCCAAAAGGCAGTGATCTCATTGAAAGGAGGATTAAACCAGACTTAAGGTAATGTGTTTATGTAAAAATAGTAGATACATATTCAGGCCTTATCCATTCATGTCGCAATATATTGAGAACATGGAGAAGACTTGGGAAATAGAAAAAACTTGTACTGGGGTTACAGGAGAATTACAAGAGGTAAGGTTATTTGGCCTGAATAAAGGAATAAAATATCATTCTACATGGGCCTCAACAACTGCATGGAGGTCTTCATTATCAGGAGGACATACCTTGTTAAAGCTCATTATCTCTAAAGAAGATCAAAGACAAATAAAAGGGATTAGATTCGTGAATAGAATTGTTTAATTAGACCATGAAGAGACTGTAGAATTCTTGCTGTGTTAGTCCACATCCTCCAAGAAACAAACAACATGACAGAATTAGATGTTCAAGAGATTTATTGGGGAAAACACATATGAATGATAAAGAGAAGTCCAAGCAGGAGTAGGTATGGTGAGCTTTCAGGACATGATGCAGGTCTGACACCTGGAAAAGGACAGAGGGAAGGAAGGAGGACTGAACGGGGGAAGCACAGTTCTGAGAAAGTTTGGACCAGGCTAAGGAAGAGTCTCAGAGAAAGGATTGCCTTCATAGGAATGCCTCATTGCAGGAATAGCCTGGTGCTAGTACTCCACCATGCTCAGTCATTGGCTGCCAGAAGCCCAGGAAGGATGTGGCTTTGGTGTGAACGTTCAGGCAGATCAGAAGGTGTGGAGGGATATGTCTACCAACTATGTCCCTAGCAGCAGCTTCTTTTAAAGGAAGGTCTGAGCTGTTCACCTCCATTGCCACCACAGGGACTTTACAGATTAAGTCACCAGTAAAGTTAGAGCAATTTTAGTTTTAAAATGCCAGGGATTCAGGAAGTGAAAGCAATAACCATTGGCTAACCTTTCCACCACATTCACTTTGGTTTTGAACTTTTATTTGGCAATAATGCTTAAACAAAAGACATCAATCTTTAAACTGAATTATTCAATATCACTCTTCTTTTATTTGTCATAAATTAAAAACATTTTGTTCATTCTCTCAGGCATTTCATGACAGCTAGTAGATTGAATTAAAATAAATTTTAATGCTTATTTGAAGACAGATCACAAGCAGATTGCCTTTTGTTCTTCTGGATTGATTTAAAGCAAATTGCTCTATGTGCTACAGCAATTTAAAATGTATTAAAAGTTTTTTTTTAAATTGGAATTATGTGAAAGTGTCTAACAGTTTAAGTTTAGAGGAGGCAATTAGCTGGTTACAACTGGAACTACCAGTCCCTATTTAAAATAATGAGGTCTGACAGTTATGGAATCTGAATTATTCATTGATAACTAGCTTTTCCTCATCTGCAAACCATGGGTAACATTAATAACAGAGGTGTAAGTGTGATAACCAAAGAGTCTGACATTAAGAACACACACGAAAAGTGCTAAATTCTTATTTAATTAAAAAGGATCATGATAGTAATATTTCTCCTGAAAGAAAATCATTAGGCAAAATGTGTTTTCTCATATGTTTCATCTTTCCCTTTCCTGATGTAGATTTTGCATAAGGAAATAATTGTTTTTGACTGCACACAACAAAATAATTTCCTACTCAAGTATTGCCAGTAAAATGTAAAGAACCATTAACATTTCTAATTGTTACATCTTTAAGATAATCATCTAAGAATTCTAGTTTCCTTGTAATCCCTAGAATCAAGTAAATTATAAATTATATACTCCAACTTTCTAATTGAAAGAGAAAAGTAGACCATAATAAATTACATGAAAAAAGGTAAATAACTCTATTGATGATCATTTAATAGAAGTGAATACTGTGATTACCATGAACCAATTTACTTATTGGCAGTGCAGTTCAAGACTCATGGAACAAATCAAGTTGTTGTTCTCCATAATTTTGCAACAAAGAAAGAAAACTTGCAAGAGGTCACTAAGCATAAATCCATATTGTCCTTTACAGTCAAAAGTGGTTTAACTAAAGGAGGGACTACCCTTGTATGCACGTATGCATGAGCAAAACTAAAAGGCATGACTACAAAATGTTCCTAAGAAAGCAGGTTTACAAAAAAAAGTAAAATGTAAAGCAAAACTAAAAAACCTATCCCCTGGTTTGTTACTCTCGTTGTCCTATGTGCCTCTCAACATTGGAACAAAATGAGAAATTCAGTATCTAATTTCCCCATGCTCATACTTAGGTTGTTTATAGCCTACAATAATCAGGTTGACCATTTGTCCCACTAGACTCAGGATAGCACTGGTTTATGCCTGTTGTTCAGTATAATTATGAAAAAATATACAGTGACCCTGTTTATCTCCAAATTTTCCTGATTTGGCCATGCTAATAATAATAGTAATAATGATCCCACTTATTGAGGACTTACTGTGAGGCAGGCCCTGAGCTTGGGGCTTGTACAATATTACTATTATCTCCAATTCATACTCAGGAAAATTGAACTTCTGAGAGGTCAAGTAGCTTGCCCAAAGTCACACATTTAGGCTGTGTCGTGATTCAGACTTTGGTTAGCCTGAATACAAATCCGTGCTCTTACTCTTTACACTAGAATCCTACTGCTCTTCAACTGATGAAAACCCATGCCATATTATAGAAAACCATAAACTTACAGACACAAGTACATTTCCAACGTCCCCTAACATCAGAAAGCCAAAGGGTTTTATAAAGCATTAGTGGCAAAATAATTTTAAGCTGAGAAATTTACACAAAGAAAAATATACACCAATACAGATGAGGTAAAATAGCACAGCCAGCTAATAGGGCCAGAAAATCCCGTTTCAAGTTTTCTCCCTGGTATTCATCAGCAGCACGGCCTAGACAAAGAGTAAGTGACTCTTGTTAAGCCTGAAGTGTCCCAAGAGTCCAAGTAAAGAATGTCCCAAAATGGGCTTTCAGATATGTCTGAAATTGCTGGATTTATGGCTCAGTGCCTATGCATTTGTAACACAGTGGTCTTTTTAGTAAGATTTTCAAAAGGAGGATTCGAAAAATGGTTTTTTTTATTAGTGCAGATATACATGCCACAGCCCGATTTTTTTTCAGTACAGATGTCAGTTACAGTATACCTATCATGTTCTGCAGATTGTGTCATTGGTCAAGAAAGGAGAGAAACCCCAATATAATGATTAATAATCAATGTGTCTGGCCTTTAAGTCCACCCAAAGGAGAAATGAAACACTGATATAGAATCTCTCCCTGAAGGAAGAAAAACAGTGAGGGTGGAAAAAGAGGGCAGGATGAGCCACCCTTAGAGGAATATAAATAGTAGAGCTGTCTAGTGTTGGGTTCTGACTGGTTTGGTCTAAAATGTTGTAAGTGAATGATACATGAGGTTTACATCATGGTTTCTTTTTGTAATAAAGCCATTAATATAAAATAAAGTAAGTAAAATGGAAGAATATCATTTTAGTGTTTGGTTTTTTTTGACAGCTGACCTGATGCCTCCTTTTTTCTCCCGACTAAGCGACATGGTTTGAAACAGATAAAGGAAGATTTGGCCATTGCGTCTATTACTAATGATATCTGGGCAGGGAATTATTACAGTTTATTCTCAGGGGCTAGAATCTAGTGAGACTGTCTCCTAAAAAAAAGCTAATCTGCATGTTGCTGTTGCTTATCTCCTTAATGTTTTATACTCTCCTTTTCTCCCCTCTTTCCCTCTCTATTTTCTTCTGTTAACTACATTTGTCCCTTAAAAGAAAATCTGGCAGTGGTATTTGAAACTCCAGTATATAATTACACTGATTATTTTATGCTAATGAGTGAACTATCTAGCAATATAATATTTCACTTTCTGTGCCCTCTTGGTGGTAGCATAAGATAAATTCTAGAGTATCTTTAATTAACTAAAAGAAGCAGAGAGAAATCTCTGTGGATTATAATATGTATGGCCCTAAAATGAACAAAATAACGGATGAGGGTGGGAGGGGGCAACTAAACGGTAGACAAATCTTAGAGAGTTAATTAAAACAAAACTCATGCTTATTTTGGCCTTTTTATCTGCATACGGTACTCATGCCAGGGAAAAATAAATGGAAAATTTTAAATGTTCTCATTCTTCCTCCAAGCCTATTTAGTCTAAATATCCCACCCTCCCCCAGGCCTCCTTCCTCCTACCCTCCACCACCATCCCACACACATATTTCTATACATAACCACTCAGACTTGGCCCTAACACCTTCTCACAAAACTCCAGACTGTTCAAAATGATGGTGACAAGGCTCCTCAGACAGGGGCCCTCCCTCAATATTTGTTTGATTTGTAGATTGAAATGAAGTACTCAAAATAAATGAAGCTACGTGCATACTAACAGCCTAACTGCTTTGCTCCCAGGCATTGAGAGACGCTATCACTGAAAATTCTTACAGAAAGAACCGAAGCAATTCACAGAATTTGGTTCTAGTTATTTTCCCAAAAGTCACAGTAAAAACCAAGTTGTTACCAACAAAACTGGTTAACAGAAACAACTGTTACGAAGATTGAACAGATTGCATGGATGACAAGGGCCAAGAAATCTGAAGCTAGATAAAAGAAGAAATAGGGAACAGGTCAAAGACATGCAGACTAGATTGACCTTGATATTTGGTCTGCAGTAGACCTCCTGGTCTTGAAGACAAATGAACAGCATCTTCTTGATTTTAACTAAATAGGAAAGAAAAAAAAAAAAGGCAGACATAAACTAATTTAATACAAGTCTGGGATAAGACCTGTATCTCTTAGTGGGATTGTAAATTAATTTCTCTTTCATTCTCAGTATTTTTGTATTTTCAAAATTTTATATGACAAGATATATTACTTTCATAGTGACTACTACTGCTAGCAGTACAAACATAGTAACAGGATATATCAATATATAATATTGTTAACTAAGTAACAGGTTCAAGAAATATACAAGCCCAGTGACTAAAGAGAAACCTGGAGCCCCTTATTTGAAACTTAAAATAATGCTTTCTTTCAAAAAGAGTTTTGAAATCTTCATAGTCTGCTATAATCGTGCCTAAAGACTACTTAAAATGCCACAATAATCAATACCCCTTCAGTGAAAAACTAAAAACACCTAGATCCTTTTCTAGGCTCAATATTAGAGGGAGGTCACTTTGACAACATCTTCAAATAACTATGATTCTTCCTGAACCAAAGCTCACATTTTCCACATTAGTTCCAGCTTCTACCCTACAGGGTGGAGCCTCAGTGAGCCTATAGCTCTGTAAAGCTGCTAGCGCTCCTTGCTTCCAGGATACACCAAAGACAAGAGGAAGGTTCAGCCTTAAATAACGTTGGTTCTCAAGTTTATAATAAGCATACTTTTTTCCCTTTTCCTACGGGCCTATGACCTCATGTACTCCACTGGGAAAAACTGGGGCTGCCAAGTAAGGTTGTGTAAGTTGTGCACACAGGTACTGAGGCAAGGAGGAACATGTGGAGCTAGGAGTCCAGCTCATACTTCCCCTACCTACAACCTTTGTGCCCTGGCTTGAGGGCTACATCATTTGAATTTTAGTAATCCAACCACCAATGATAAATTCACAAAAAGGTGCTATATGTGCTAGCACTGACCAAGAGAGAAGCCCGCTTTGACAACCTCTTAGCTATTCAGTTTCAAGCATCCCCGAAGACCTTGAATCTTTCAACTCACTATTGCAATTCCCCTAGCCTATGTTCCATGCCCTTGGGGTTCTATTCGGAGATAAAATCTGAAAAATAATTCAGACTAAGGTATTAATGGTTAAGATCATGTGTTTGTCCTTCTAGGAAGCATTTTTGCATTTTAACTGATGGCTCTGACTTGCTTCTAGAACCACAGGAAACTACCACAGGAACCCTACCTACCTAGGGGCAGAGCTGGTCCCTCCAGCTGTTCTTTGTAAGCCAACAATGTACCTGATACCTTCTTTAAATTTAATCCAGGTCCTATGCACTCAAAAATGTGGCGGTTGTGCAAAACCATCGGTTCAAGATATTATAAATCAATAGGCCAACATCTGACTATATAGAGAGATATTTTTAAAGATTTCAGCTCAAATCCTGAACACTTACAACGTGTGTGACTTTAGTCAAGTCACTTCACTTGAACAATATAGTATTATTCTGAAGAATAAATTGGACATTTATGGCAAAATCTAGCAAAATGGCAGAAAAATAGCAGACACACAAATACAATGTGTGAAACTGGACGCAGAAAAATTCATAGTTCCCATGGATCTGGTACCACGTATGCTACTAGTATACAAATAACCAAAAGATGTGTTCACCAGATAGGGTAATTTTAATAGAAAAAATGCAATTAATAATACAAGTATAGCCATTTTCAATTTCTGTTTCTGAATTTATTTGTAGTACTACTAGGTTAAGATGAAAAGTAAAGACTATGGGCATAGGCATGTTTGAAGCATCACCAACCATATCAGGCTTACCATGGGAAAATATTTCTTTAACATTACGATTCTTTTGTGGCATCTTCCCTCAGGGGACTTGTTCTTTCATTGGAATTACTCATTTTAATTGAGAATTATAAAACCACACAGGGGGTATCATCACGCTGAGATGAAAATGACTGAAGTTTTCAGAGACGTCTTTTGTGTGCTAGGTTGATGATGGCACACTCTAGCTTAATAATAGATAAAAGAGTTCTGTTTCTTAAATACAGAAAACAGATGAAATATGTTTGCTTTTCACAGCCAAGGTCTAAATAACTGTATTCCTAATTTTCATCTTGCACTAAAATATTCACAGAATATTTCACCAATGAAGTGTGACATTTCTTAACATTATTGTCAGTCTGATTTTTAAATTGTTTCTATTAACTTCAGGAAAACACCCTCATTCATACTTCCTATGGATGTCTTCATATCCTAAAATTTTCCATGATCCCATTGCCAAATTATACTGTGAAAACCCTGCCCTGTAAATAAAACATAAAGTTAATGAAATGTGTAAAGAGAAAGGTTGGTGATATAACAAGGTCAGTTTATATCAAAATATTTAAACTCAGACTTGGAATTAACACCTACATATACAGACTAAAAACGTAAACAATTATAACTTAAAATTAATCTGGCACACAGCATGAGGGTGCCCAAAATGAGATAGCAAAAGAAACTTTTTTTAAAAATTACTAGGTACTAAGATTCTAGAATTTCAGACATTTTTTAAAAATGTAACATTAGCAAGAGCTGTGGAAATGATGTGATTCATACATTTTCCTCTTAAAGATAAGGAAACTGAGGCCCAAGTGTCTAAGTATTCTGCCCCAGATCAAAAAAGAGTTAATGTCTGAGGCAGAGGAACCTGGCTCCCTGATTCCTGTTTGAAGCTTCCTCAGAACACTGTCCAGCTACTGGATCCGGATTCTACTGGAGGAAAGCAAATTGAAGGACATGTTAATGGAAGTTCAAGCTAGAGAAGGACAATGGGCAGAAGCCTATAGGAAGGTAAGAAGGAGCAAATGTGCCTGCACAGAAATCTGTCTTCCCCACTCTTGACACATGAAGATCACTCAGACTCCTTGCATTTGTTTTTCTATTCTTTGTACCTTTTTTAAAAGCCTTCTTATGACTTTGGGAAAAGTCCCATTCACATTAATTTTTCGTTCTTCAAATGCCCCATCTTCTTTAAAATCATTTCCAAAATACTATCTTTTAATAGAAACCTATTATCATAATAAAAATAACTGACATTTATTATTGAACAGGCGACCTGTGCTCCCAAGTGAAGGCAAGAGATTGATGGCCACATATCATTGTCATAACTACTCCTCTCTCACAGAGCCACATATGTACCATGACTGTATTCCACTTGGGATGCTTACTGTTCTAAGGAGTGTGGAGATTGCAGTTAGTCTGAGTTCAAGTCCTGGCAAGACTCCACATCTTAATAGCCATGCCTCATTGGGCGATTTACTCTTTGCTTTAATTTTCTCATTTATGAAATGAGCTAATACTATCTCATTGATGACAGGAATTAATTCTTACAAAGAATTTAGAACACTTCCTTGTACATTGTAAGGCACTGGTAAGTTTAGATATTATTAGTTCACATTTAGTTGTTTAATTACATTTCACTTCTAGACAGAGAGCTCACTGAAAGTAAGGACCATGTATGACTTACCTTTGTATGTTTAGCACTTTACTCAAAAAAGATTTCAAGTTGGAATGCAGTCCCTGGGACAGCGATACGTACCCAACATATTTCTTCTTCCTGGGCACACAGCTTAATTACAGTCCCTTTGTACTAGGTCCCCAGCCCTTTGTACCAGGGTGGAGCCATGGACTGGGTCTCACTAATGAAATATGAGCTGAAGTGACTTGTCTCTTCTGGGCTGGTTAAGAATGGGTATGCCCTGGACTTATATACACTACCAAATGTAAAACAGATAGCTAATGGGAAGTAGCCGCATAGCACAGGGAGATCAGCTCAGTGCTTTGTGACCACCTAGAGGGGTGGGATAGGGAGGATGGGAGGGAGGGAGACGCAAGAGGGAGGGGATATGGGGATATATGTATACGAATAGCTGATTCACTTTGTTATACAGCAGAAACTAACACACCACTGTAAAGCAATTATACTCCAATAAAGATGTTAAAAAATAATAATAATGATGGGTATGCCTGCGCCATTCTTTCTGTCTTCCTGATTGGCTGGTTGGATGCTGAATTTCATGCACTGGAGTAGGCAGAACCACTATCAGCCTGGCTCTCTACATAACTATGTGGAGCAGAAGCCTCTCCTTCCCTCTCCAACCTGCACTGAACTGTAAGATAAAAAAGGAGAAAAAAGCCTTTGACGTGTTAAGTCATTTAAATTTTGCAGTTGTCTGTTAACAGCAATTAGCCTGCCCTGGTTAGTAAAGTCCCTATCAGCCAGACATGACATGTAGAGGAAGACAACAGGAAATAGCCATTGAGAAAGGGGTTATTTGTTTTCACTTTTCCTAGCAGCTCTTCTCTCAGAAACTTTTTCCTCCCAGAATCACAGGAATAAAGTATTTAAATCCTTTAATATATTTTTCATATTAGGTGTCCACAGCAGATTTTTTTAATGGCTTAAAAACCACTGGATTGTGGAATAAGCTCTTATATTTTCTTTATTCTCACAGCCTATTTTAGATACTGAATAAATGTTAAGTAAACAGTGTATTGACCTAAAGAGTTAGGGCACAGTTTTTCTGTCTAACTTACTTGAACCTTAAAAAAGACAAGTAAGTCAAATCATTATGCTCTACACCTTAAGATTATACAGTGCTGTACGTCAATTATATCTTCCAATAAAACTGGAAGATAAAAAACAAATAAAATAAAGTAAAAAATAAATAAACATTTGGTAGAATTCATCACGGGAAAAAAAAGGCATCATACTCAACTGCTTAAAAGATAAAAATGATCATGATATTTTCTTATGTAAAAGCCTACGAGAGTTCTCAGTTGACAATCTACTGTCCTAGCATTCAAGACCCCTTATGTTCTGGACCCACCTTATCTCAGTCTTTAAGACAGTACGGTATCATGGTTAAAAACTCAAAGTCTGGGATCTGATTTCTCAGATTTAAACCCTGGATCTGCTGGCAACTGTGTGCATGATCTTGAGCAAGTTATACAGCCTCTCAAGCCTCATCTGCAAAGACGGAAATGTCTCAAAAAGTTTTTAAGAGGTTTAAATGGATTAATATATCTCATGTTCTTAGAACAGCATCTGACACAGTATGATCAGTCATGTTAATTATTGTTGTGATTACACATCATTGTCTAATCAAATTTTATACTCTAGTGTATGCTCAAGAGACTACGTTGGTTGTATAGGAGAAACAAAAAAATAAATAAAACAGTTTTTGTTCATTAGAATTTGTCAGGTCAGGTAAAAAAATCTTAAGTTGGAAAAAAATATTAGCTTTAGTAGGTCCACGGTATATGCTTCATTTAATTGAAAATTTTAAAGGAAGGCTTATACTATGTTTTAAGTATGTTCTTTGAAAGCAAGCTTCATATAAAAACCCCTTTTCATAAGTTTTTTAAAAAACTAAATGCTCAGCATTTTACCAGAAGGGAAAAAAAATAATTTTTATCTTCAGAGATTTAAAAATGTTTAATACTAGAAATCATATTTCAGATAACAAAAGTAAATATCAATTAGCCATATCCTAAATGTGAAACTTGCTAAAGCTTGTTAATGTTGCTAAGTGTACTTGTTAGATATGCAAACAAAAAAATTAACTGTATCATTTTTTTTCCTCCACAAATATTATCTTCGATAGTGAGTTTTTAGAGCCCTGTTCACTCTGATGTTAAATATGCAAAATAAGAGCTTTCCCATATTTTATTCCCTTAGAATTTTTTAATAAAAGATTAACTTCTGCTATGAGCACTTTTATGATATTTTAACTTACAGTGTCTTTCTCCTGATTTTACCTTACTATTTCTGGTTCTATCACCTCGAATCAGAGCCTTCTCTTGCTGTTTTTCCAGCCTCTCAAATGCTTGTAGACAATGATGGAGGTAGGGAGAATGCCAGCAAACACAGTTCCAAGACCTCTTTGCCCCATCAGCCCGTAACTCATTTAACAGTATACAAATGATTTAACAGTAATACCAGACGAGTTCCCACAGGAAATCATTTCCATTCCCACCACAGTTTGCAGATGGAGGTCATGTTTCCCTCTCTCCTTAGTCACTGCTCAGCCAAACTATTCATATTTACATAATTCTCCCAGTAGTATTAGGTAAACTTTTTGAAATCAGAGCAGTTCGTAGAGTTGCATTTCCAGAAGGGGTTGTGGAATGGGAGGACTGAAGAGATCCTGCACCAGGGCATGGATGATTTTTTATTTGCTCTATCCTGGAATATTGTCCATTTTCTCCTCCATATCCACTCCTACCTTTATCCATTCTCCTCTGTGCCCTTGGAGGCTAACGTGCACAGCCCTGTTCTCTGATTTTCTGTCGGGTTTGATCAAACTGAGGCACTGAGGAGATCAGAGGGCAGGAAGAAATTGGAGCTATAGTATTTATAATTACTGGGTTTCTCCCTGCTGTGCCTCAGATTGGCAATGAGTATATTCCTATACCAACAACCACAGTTTATTTCTTAGGGCTATCTCTTACATCTACAAGTATTCCCTTTAGATTCTAGGTGCAGTTTTTTCTCCTTCCCTCTCTAGGCTTCTCCTTCCCTCTCTAGGCTGTCCTACCATTGCTAGTCCCAGGGTGATTCACCATCCCTTAGTTTCCCTT
Source organism: Tursiops truncatus (assembly GCF_011762595.2). Classification (NCBI taxonomy): domain Eukaryota; kingdom Metazoa; phylum Chordata; class Mammalia; order Artiodactyla; family Delphinidae; genus Tursiops; species Tursiops truncatus. The sequence continues at coordinate 68,207,686 of NC_047040.1, read as the reverse complement.
AATACTACCTACTTCTTTGAAAATAGTGCTTTTGCTGAAGTCTCCTCAATTGCCCTTTATAAGTGTACTCCCCTTTGCTCACTGGGACCCAGGCTGATATTGCTCTAAACCTGGATTGTGCTGATAATATCAGATAGCCTCAACCAGGTTGAAACTGGTGGTACCTAGGTGGTATCTAAATAACCAAAAAAGAATGACTTTTTTCTTTCTGAAAAGTCAGTGAAATTTGCATTATTGGGAATCCAGAATTAAGGACAAATTTAATGCGAGACTGCTCAAAAAAAAACTGATTATAAGTCTATTAACTTCAAAACTCCTTGAGGAACTTATCATTTCTTTCATGTATTGAACTTCTTAGTCCTCTCACATATCAGCAAATACCTCCATTTGACGGGACCAGCACATGATACGGTGGATATGATACTGTTCTGGGGGCCAGAAACCCCTGTTCCAGTACCAGCTCTTTCACTGACAAATTATATGACCTTGGACAAGTCAATTTCTCTAACTTCAGCACTTTTTCAGTCTTCAATAGGACAAAGCTGTAATTCATGGGCTTCCAGTTCCTGCTACATCTTTAATATAGGCACAGTCCTTCTCGACAGTAAAATCCACTGGTGAAGTACTGGCTTGATCATGCCAAATCCTGAAGTCCATATTTTCATGTAGCCTATAAACCATTCTGCATTGTCTTGAGTTATAGTCAGTGAGGGAGGAGGGGGCCTGCCCTGAGAAATGTGCATTGTTTTCTTGGCTTAAACAGGCAGTGACTGTGTTTTCTATCTGACCTCTCAAAACTCTGTGGCTGATGGGGTGGTGTCTCTGAGTTGAGATTTAAACGTGAATCAGGACTCTTTCCTGACCTGGAAAGGATGGACCAGCACTAACGTAGCATTATTTGATGCCTATTCTCTAGATAAACAGCTTTTGAATCTGATCTAATCATACTCTATTACTTTCCTAATAAGCTAAATCTTTTCACAACTCTGTGTTTTTGAACATACTATTCCCTCTGCCCAAAATGCTTATGTTCACGTTTTTTAACTTCTCCTTTACCTTCAAAACCCCATTCAAATATTAATTCCTCTGTGAAACATTTTCCTGCACTCCCACTTTCTTCTCTGCTCTTCCTACCTCTGCTATGACCGTATCATATTACAGTATGCTTATCCCTTTACCTATAGCACATCTCCCACCAGTCCCAATGGATCAAGAGCTCGTCTGTCTCCCCTTTAGTCCCAACAGAAAATGTAGAAGAAAAATGTGTAATTGAGTTATAAAAATATTAATGAAGAAATGTATGATAAAATAAAACACCTTTCAAATGATAGAACTGCAAGATGTCCTTGCTTTGACTTTCTTTTAAAACCAGTGACCCTTCCTTTACATGGAACCACCCTAAAAGCTGAGACACAACTAGCCTAACTGGGGCAACAACAGCAATAAAACAACAAACTACAGGGTAAGATGACATAAAATGCTTAGTGGCAGAAGAGAGCTGTAATAGCTTTGAAAGAAAGCTGTCCTGTCAGTAGACATAGAGCTAGGAATAAGAGAATAAGAGGAAAAGGAGGAAACTTTTATTGTTTATTTGGTTGTGGTGGTAGTGGTGGTGGTGGTGCTTGTGGTTGTGATGATGCTTCTCATTGTTACTGTTCTCCCAAAGCCTTTTGAAAGTTGAAAATAAGTGGAAAATAAGTCTGCAGACAGCTGTCATGACTTCTGCAAATTTTTTACTAGGGTATGTTGTTGCAACTACTCTGGTGCAAAATACTCATGAAGTAAGTAAACTTTTATTATGGACTTACATGTTCTTAGCTCTAGGAATAAAAATAGTATTAAGACACATTCACTGTCCTTGTCTTCGAGGACTGCATAATCTAGCATGGAAAATTTACCCATACACATAAACAACTGCAAACACATTTGCAGGAAGAGAACGAAAGCAGAACGAGATCGTGAAGAAGAAAAAACAAATACAAGGAGATATAAAAGTACACATCCTAAGATGTAGTAAGAGATATAGCCAGAGATGAGATTTAGAAAAAGGAGGTTGGAATGATGTTGGGAAGGTCTTTGAGACACCAAGGAATCACTGACAAAAGTTTTGCTCTATACTAGGCATTTGTGATTCAAGTATGAAAAACACCCTCCAATGAGTTAGGAAAGAACACAGAGGAAACAACTTTAGTATTTTTCTTGTGTCTGTTTTTCTTAGGGCTCTACTCACTAAACCCGATTCCTTCAAATAGCCACTCACTCTTTGGTCTTAATCCCTGTCCTCCTCCTTACCAGTGTATCCTTTTACCATAATCCTGTTCACTGACTTCATGATTCATCTGTTGACTACATGAACGTAATTTTTTAAATCAAATAAATTGTGAGTATTTATGTCTTCTACTCCCCTGGGAGACATTACTTTATGTTTTGAGGGGGATAAACCCAAACCATTTATTGACACACTTATTTATTAGCTTGTAAGGTCTTCAAGGGTAGGAAATAAGTGTTTAGTTTAATAATATACCAGCTAAGGAAATTCTAAAACCTAAGCTTACAATTTTTCATGTGGCTGAATAGTCTTTGCTAAGGTCAAAAAGAATTTCAGATTGGATTGTTTAAACATTAAAACTTTAATAAGGAATATGCTAGGATTATTAAGAATTTCAAAATGAGTTTGTAATCAGTATACTTTAAAGCTTTTTGAAATGTTTTCTCCATTCATTTCATTTCTAATGTTTTATTGCTATTATTGTCATTATGTATTTGTAAAAGGGAAGAATAACATTTTATGTCTACTACTGCTACTCTTCTAACTACAATCAGGCAACATAAGATATGACAGTTACAGCTTTGTAGTCTTTTTTCTATCTTTCTAACATTTCAGGAATATTTTAAGACCATCAGAAGAAACCAAGCTTATACTTTGCTCAAATCTTTGCTTTTTAGGGCTGGACAGGAAGATGGCGGAAGAGTAAGATGCGGAGATCACTTTCCTCCCCACAGATACACCAGAAATACATCTACACATGGAACAACTCCTACAGAACACCTACTGAACACTGGCAGAAGACCTCAGACCTCCCAAAAGGCTAGAAACTCCCCATGTACCTGGGTAGGGCAAAAGAAAAAACAGAGACAAAAGGATAGGGACAGGACCTGCACCAGTCGGAGGGAGCTGTGAAGGAGGAAAGGTTTCCACACACTAGAAGCCCCTTCACGGGTGGAGACTGCGGGTGGCAGAGGCGGAGAGCTTCGGAGCCGCGGAAGAGAGCACAGCAACAGGGGTGCGGAGGGCAAAGCAGAGAGATTCCTGCACAGAGGATCAGGGCCGACCAGCACTCACCAGCCCGAGAGGCTTGTCTGCTCACCCGCTGGGGCCGGCGGGGCTGGGAGCTGAGGCTCGAGCTTCAGTCGGAACGCAGGGAGAGGACTGGGGTTGGCGGCGTGAACACAGCCTGCACGGGGTTAGCGCACCACAGCTTGCAGGGAGAAAAGTCTGGACCTGTCGAAGAGGCAAGAGACTTTTTCTTCCCTCTTTGTTTCCTGGTGCGCGAGGAGAGGGGATTAAGAGCGCTGCTTAAAGGAGCTCCAGAGATGGGCACGAGCCGCGGCTAACAGCACGGACCCCAGAGACGGGCATGATATGCTAAGGCTGCTGCTGCAGCCACCAAGAAGCCTGTGTGCGAGCACAGGTCACTATCCACACCCCCCTTCTGGGGAGCCTGTGCAGCCCGCCACTGCCAGGGTCCCGGGATCCAGGGACAACTTACCTGGGAGAACACACGGTGTGCCTCAGGATGGTGCAACGTCGCGCTGGACTCTGCCGCTGCAGGCTCACCCCGCACTCCGTACCCCTCCCTCCCCCCGGCCTGAGTGAACCACAGTCCCCGAATCAGCGGCTCCTTTAACTCCATCCTGTCTAAGCGAAAAACATACGCCCTCCGGCGACCTACACGCAGAGGCGGGGCCAAATTCAAAGCTGAGCCCCGGGAGCTGTGCGAACAAAGAAGAGAAAGAGAAATCTCTCCCAGCAGCCTAAGAAGCAGCGGATTTAAGCTCCACAATCAACTTGATGTACCCTGCATCTGTGGAATGCCTGAATAGACAACGAATCATCCCAAATTGAGGAGGTGGACATTGAGAGCAAAATTTAAGATTTTTTCCCCTTTTCCTCTTTTTGTGAGTGTGTATGTGTATGCTTCTGTGTGAGATTTCGTCTGTATAGCTTTTTTTCCACCATTTGTCCTACGGTTATATCCGTCCGTTTTTTTTTTTCTTGTTTGTTTTTTAAATTTGTTTCTTAATAATTATTTTTTAATTTAATAACTTTATTTTATCTTACTTTATGTTATCTTTTCTTTTCTTTCTTTCTTTCTTTCTTTCTTCTTTCTTTCTTTCTTTCTTTCCTTCCTTCCTTCCCTCCTTCGTCCTCCCTCCCTCCCTCTCTCCTTGCTTTCTTTCTATCTTTCTCTTTCTTCCTTCCTTCCTTCCTAACTTCCTTCTTTTCTTTCTACTTTTTCTCCCTTTTATTCTGAGCCGTGTGGATGAAAGGCTCTTGGTGCTGCAGCCAGGAGTCAGTGCTGTGCCTCTGAGGTGGGAGAGCCAACTTCAGGACACTGGTCCACAAGAGACTTTCCAGCTCCACATAATATCAAACAGCGAAAATCGCCCAGAGATCTCCATCTCAACACAAGCACCCAGCTTCACTCAACGACCAGCAAGCTACAGTGCTGCACACACTATGCAAAACAACTAGCAAGACAGGAACACAACCACACGCATTAGCAGAGATGCTGCCTAAAATCATTATAAGCCCACAAACACCGTGCAAACACACCACCAGACATGCACCTGCCCACCAGAAAGACAAGATCCAGCCTCATCCACCAGAACACAGGCACTACTCCCCTCCACCAGGAAGCCTACACAACCCACTGAACCAACTGTAGGCACTAGGGACAGACACCAAAAACAATGGGAACTATGAACCTGCAGCCTGCAAAAAGGAGACCCCAAACACAGTAAGATAAGCAAAATGAGAAGACAGAAAAACACATAGCAGATGAAGGAGCAAGATAAAAACCAACCAGACCTAACAAATGAAGAGGAAATAGGCAGTCTACCTGAAAAAGAATTCAGAATGACAGTAAAGATGATCCAAAATCTTGGAAATAGAATAGACAAAATGCAAGAAACATGTAACAAGGACCTAGAAGAACTAAGGATGAAACAAGCAACGATGAACAACACAATAAATGAAATTAAAAATACTCTAGATGGGATCAATAGCAGAATAACTGAGGCAGAACGGATAAGTGACCTGGAAGATAAAATAGTGGAAATAGCTACCGCAGAGCAGAATAAAGAAAAAAGAATGAAAAGAACTGAGGACAGTCTCAGAGACCTCTGGGACAACATTAAACACACCAACATTCGAATTATATGGGTCCCAGAAGAAGAAGAGAAAAAGAAAGGGACTGAGAAAACATTTGAAGAGATTATAGTTGAAAACTTCCCTAATATGGGAAAGGAAATAGTTAATCAAGTCCAGGAAGCACAGACAGTCCCATACAGGATAAATCCAAGGAGAAACATGCCAAGACACGTATTAATCAAACTGTCAGAAATTAAATACAAAGAACACATATTAAAAGCAGCAAGAGAAAAACAACAAATAACACACAAGGGAAACCCCATAAGGTGAACAGCTGATCTTTCAGCAGAAACTCTGCAAGCCAGAAGGGACTGGCAGGAATTATTTAAAGTGATGAAGGAGAAAAACCTGCAACCAAGATTACTCTACCCAGCAAATCAAATCAAATCTCATTCAGATTTGATGGAGAAATTAAAACCTCTACAGACAAGCAAAAGCTGAGAGAGTTCAGCACCAACAAACCAGCTTTACAACAAATGCTAAATGAAATTCTCTAGGCAAGAAACACAAGAGAAGGAAAAGACCTACAATAACAAACCCAAAACAGTTAAGAAAATGGGAATAGGAACATACATATCAATAATTACCTTAAATGTAAATGGACTAAATGCTCCTACCAAAAGACACAGATTGGGTGAATGGATACAAAAACAAGACCCATATATATCCTGTCTACAAGAGACCCACTTAAGACCTAGAGACACTTACAGACTGAAAATAAGGGGATGGAAAAAGATATTCCATGCAAATGGACACCAAATGAAAGCTGGAGTAGCAATTCTCATATCAGACAAAATGACTTTCAAATAAAGACTATTAGAAGAGACAAAAAAGGACACTACATAATGATCAAGGAATCGATCCAAGAGGAAGATATAACAATTGTAAATATTTATGCACCCAACATAGGAGCACCTCAATACATAAGGCAAATACTAACAGCCATAAAAGGGGAAATCGACAGTAACACATTCATAGTAGGGGACTTTAACACCCCACTTTCACCAATGGACAGATCATCCAAAATGAAAATAAATAAGGAAACACAAGCTTTAAATGATACATTAAAAAGATGAACTTAATTGGTATTTATAGGACATTCCATCCAAAAATAACAGAATACACATTTTTCTCAAGTGCTCATGGAACATTCTCCAGGATAGATCATATCTTGGGTTAAAATTCAAGCCTTGGTAAATTTAAGAAAATTGAAATTGTATCAGGGATCTTTTCCGACTACAATGCCATGAGACTAGATATCAATTACAGGAAAAGATCCGTAAAAAATACAAACACATGGAGGCTAACCAATACACTATGTAATAACAAAGTGATCACTGAAGAAATCAAGGCAGAAATCAAAAAATACCTAGAAACAAATGACAGTGGAGACACGATGACCCAAAACCTATGGAATGCAGCAAAAGCAGTTGTAAGAGGTAAGTTTACAGCAATACAATCCTACCTTAAGAAACAGGAAACATCTCGAATAAACAACCTAACCTTGCACCTAAAGCAATTAGAGAAAGAAGAACAAAAACAACCCAGACTAAGCAGAAGGAAAGAAATCATAAAAATCAGATCAGAAATAAATGAAAAAGAAATGAAGGAAACGATAGCAAAGATCAATAAAACTAAAAGCTGGTTCTTTGAGAAGATAAACAAAATAGATAAACCACTAGCCAGACTCATCAAGAAAAAAAGGGAGAAGACTCAAATCAGTAGAATTAGAAATGAAAAAGGAGAAGTAACAAATGACACTGCAGAAATACAAAAGATCATGAGAGATTACTACAAGCAACTCTATGCCAATAAAATGGACAACCTGGAAGAAATGGACAAATTCTTAGAAATGCACAACCTGCCAAGACTGAATCAGGAAGAAATAGAAAATATTAACAGACCAATCACAAGCACTGAAATTGAAACTGTGATTAAAAATCTTCCAAAAAGCAAAAGCCCAGGACCAGATGGCTTCACAGGCCAATTCTATCAAACATTTAGAGAAGAGCTAACACCTATCCTTCTCAAACTCTTCCAAAATGTAGCAGAGGGAGGAACACTCCCAAACTCACTCTACAAGGCCACCATCACCCTGATACCAAAACAGGACAAGGATTTCACAAAGAAAGAAAACTACAGGCCAATATCACCGATGAACATAGATGCAAAAATCCTCAACAAAATACTAGCAAACAGGATTCAACAGCACATTAAAAGGATCATACACCATGATCAAGTGGGGCTTATTCCAGGAATGCAAGGATTCTTCAGTATACACAAATCAATCAACGTGATACACCATATTAACAAACTGAAGGGGAAAAACCATATGATCATCTCAATAGATGCAGAGAAAGCTTTCAACAAAATTCAACACACTTTTATGATAAAAACCTTCAAGAAAGTAGGCATAGATGGAACTTTCCTGAACATAATAAAGGCCATATATAACAAATCCACAGCCAACATCGTCCTCAATGGTGAAAAACTGAAAGCATTTCCACTAAGATCAGGAACAAGACAAGGGTGCCCACTCTCACCACTCTTATTCAACATAGTTTTGGAAGTTTTAGCCACAGCAATCAGAGAAGAAAAGAAAATAAAAGGAATCCAAATTGGAAAAGAAGAAGTAAAGCTGTCAGTGTTTGCAGATGACATGATACTATACATAGAGAATCCTAAATATGCTACCAGAAAACTACTAGAGCTAATCAATCAATTTGGTAAAGTAGCAGGATACAAAACTAATGCACAGAAATCTCTGGCATTCCTATACACTAATGATGAAAAATCTGAAAGTGAAATCAAGAAAACACTCACATTTACCACTGCAACAAAACGAATAAAATATCTAGGAATAAACCTACCTAAGGAGACAAAAGACCTGTATGCAGAAAATTATAAGACCAATAGATAGAAAGATATACTATGTTCTTGGCTTGGAAAAATCAACATTGTGAAAATGACTCTACTACCCAAAGCAATCTACAGATTCAATGCAATCCCTATCAAACTACCACTGGCATTTTTCACAGAACTGGAACAAAAAATTTCACAATTTGTATGGAAACACAAAAGACCCCGAATAGCCAAAGTAATCTTGAGAATGAAAAACAGAGCTGGAGGAATCAGGCTCCCTGACTTCAGACTATATTACAAAGGTACAGTAATCAAGACAGTATGGCACTGGCACAAAAACAGAAATATAGATCGATGCAACAGGATAGAAAGCCCAGAGATAAACCCACGCACATATGGTCACCTTATCTTTGATAAAGGAGGCAGGAATGTACAGTGGAGAAAGGACAGCCTCTTCAATAAGCGGTGCTGGGAAAACTGGACAGGTACGTGTAAAAGTATGAGATTAGATCACTCCCTAACACCATACACAAAAAAAGCTCAAAATAGATTAAAGACCTAAATGTAAGGCCAGAAACTATCAAACTCTTAGAGGAAAACATAGGCAGAACACTCTATGACATAAATCACAGCAAGATCCTTTTTGAACCACCTCCTAGAGAAATGGAAATAAAAACAAAATAAACAAATGGGACCTAATGAAACTTCAAAGCTTTTGCACAGCAAAGGAAACCATAAAGAAGACCAAAAGACAGCCCTCAGAATGGGAGAAAATATTTGCAAATGGAGCAACTGACAAAGGATTAATCTCCAAATTTTATAAGCAGCTCATGCAGCTCAATAACAAAAAAACAAACAACCCAATCCAAAAATGGGCAGAAGACCTAAATAGACATTTCTCCAAAGAAGATATACAGACTGACAACAAATACATGAAAGAATGCTCAACATCATTAATCATTAGAGAAATGCAAATAAAAACTACAATGAGATATCATCTCACACCAGTAAGAATGGTCATCATCAAAAAATCTAGAAACAATAAATGCTGGAGAGGGTGTGGAGAAAAGGGAACACTCTTGCACTGCTGGTGGGAATGTGAATTGGTTCAGCCACTATGGAGAACAGGATGGAGGTTCCTTAAAAAACTACAAATAGGGGCTTCCCTGGTGGTGCAGTGGTTGAGAATCCACCTGCCGATGCAGGGGACACGGGTTTGTGCCCCAGTCTGGGAAGATCCCACATGCCACAGAGCGGCTGGGCCCGTGAGTCATGGCCGCTGAGCCTGCACGCTGGAGCCTGTGCTCCACAACGGGAGAGGCCACAACAGTGAGAGGCCCGTGTACCACAAAAAACAAACAAACAAACAAAAACTACAAATAGAACTACCATATGACCCAGCAATCCCACTACTGGGCATATGCCCTGAGAAAACCATAATTCAAAAAGAGTCATGTGCCAAAATGTTCATTGCAGCACTATTTACAATAGCCCCGAGATGGAAACAACCTAAGTGTCCAACATTGGATGAATGGATAAAGAAGATGTGGCACATATATACAATGGAATATTACTCAGCCATAAAAAGAAACGAAGTTGAGCTATTTGTAATGAGGTGGATGGACCTAAAGTCTGTCATACAGAGTGAAGTAAGTCAGAAAGAGAAAGACAAATACTGTATGGTAACACAAATATATGGAATTTAAGAAAAAAAAATGTCATGAAGAACCTAGGGGTAAGATAGGAATAAAGACACAGACCTACTAGAGGATGGACTTGAGGATATGGGGCGGGGGAAGTGTAAGCTGTGACAAAGCGAGATAGTGGCACGGACATATATACACTACCAAACGTAAAATAGATAGCTAGTGGGAAGCAGCCGCATAGCACAAGGAGATCAGCTCGGTGCTTTGTGACCACCTAGAGGGGTGGGATAGGGAGGGTGGGAGGGAGGGAGACGCAAGAGAGAAGAGATATGGGAACATATGTATATGTATAACTGATTCACTTTTTTATAAAGCAGAAACTAACACACCATTGTAAAGCAATTATAGTCCAATAAAGATGTAAAAAAAAAAAACTTTGCTTTATATTTTATTTTCCTATGGTACTGCATGACTTGAAGAAGCAAGATAAAAATTGTCAGAATATTGTCGGGGCAATGCATGCAAAAACCAATCTAGTTTCACCGCCCATATTAGCTTTTCCCCTTTCCATGCAAAAATTATTTCTGTCAATATTTTAATTTCAACTAGATGGGGTGGAAGGAATGAGTGATATCTAAGCAGATGGTTGTCAGAAAACTGATGACTACATACAGTAGTGTGATTAAGAATTAGGGAATAAATATATGCAGCTAGTTGTAAATACCTGGCATCTACATATATCCCCCTGGAGAACTCAATCTTAAGGATTATATTTGATTAATATAAACATATTTTGATAATATATTTTAACAAATGACTAAAGTGTTACATAAATATTGGCTATGCTTTAAAGGGCCAATAAAAAAAGTTATTTTAGGTAGACATAAATATGACATTAAAATCATTATTCAGCTTTCTTATTAACTTTCTAAACACCTTGTAAGATGTGTCAGCTGCTCAAATAGAAAGAAGTATAATTAGAATCATACAAATTATTTGCCTGTGGTTATTGGGGTCAGAGAGGACCACCCCAAATCAGTACACTTTATACCATATTGCATCTTCAAATCAATATACAATTTTGCTCTTTTTGAATAGCTTGGTTTTAGGGGCTAAATGTGGACAAGAAATGCCTACATAGAAGCTCTCAAACTTTTTTGACCATGACCTATCTTATGGGTTGAACTGGGTGCCCCAAGAGATGTTAAACTCCTAATATCCAAGTGTTCCTGAATCTGGCCTTATTTAGAAATAGGGTCTTTGCAAATGAGCTAAGAATAAGTCATTAGGGTGAGCCTGAACATAATATGAATGTGTCGTTATAAAAAGGGGAAATTTGGACACAGAAAGAAAAATGAACAAGTAGAGACTGCCACGTGAATATGAAGGCAGAGATCAGGGTGATGTGTCTATCAGCCGAGGCATGCCAAAGGTTGCCAGAAAACCACCAGAAGGTAGGAGAGAGGCATGGAATAGATTATCCCTCACAGCCCTCAGAAGGAACCAGTCCTGCTGATACCTTGACCTAAGATTTCTAGCCTCCAGAACTGTGAAACAATAAATTTCTGTTGCTTAAGCCATCCGGTTTGTGATATTTTGTTATGGCAGCTCTCACAAACTAATACAACCCACAATCAGAAAGGCACTGAAATCCACAATAACCACACCCATACAGGATGGAAAGTTTTCACAAAACAATGTTTGCCGTTACTCTGAGAGATGCATTCTGAGATTTTCTAATCCACATACTTCAAAACTTTTTCTTGTCACATCTCATGAAATCGATTTTTTACAGTTTAGAAAATATTAGCCTAATAGTGAGAGCAATATTTAGTTCCTACACATGGGTCCCTTTTATTTGTTGTGACCGAATAAGATTTGAAATGAGATAACATTTTAAAAGGACATGGTAGGTACCACTAATGGAAAACAACATCTAATCTACAAAACATGACAAAAATTATTATTTTTTAATAGATCTTTATTGGAGTATAATTGCTTCACAATACTTTGCTAGTTTCTGTTGTGAGCAAAGTGAATCAGCCATATGCATACATATATCCCCATAGCCCCTCCCTCTTGAGCCTCCCTCCCACCTTCCCTATCCCACCTCTCTAGGTCATGCAAAGTACCGAGCTGATCTCCCTGTGCTATGCTGCTGCTTCCCACTAGCTATCTATTTTACATTTGGTAGTGTATATATGTCGATGCTACTCTCACTTTGCCCCAGCTTCCCCCTCCCACCCCGTTTCCTCAAGTCCATTCTCTATGTTTACATCTTTATTCCTGCCCTGCCACTAGGTTCATCAGTACCTTTTTTTTTTTTAGATTCCATATATATGCGTTAGCATACAATATTTGTTTTTCTCTCTCTGACTTCACTCTGTATGACAGTCTCAAGGTCCATCCACCTCACTACAAATAACTCAATTTCGTTTCTTTTTATAGCTGAGTAATATTCCATTGTATATATGGGCCACATCTTCTTTATCCATTCATCTTATGATGGACACTTAGGTTGCTTCCATGTCCTGGCTATTGTAAATAGTGCTGCAATGAACATTGTGGTACATGTCTCTTTTAGAATTATGGGTTTCTCAGGGTATATGCCCAGAAGTGGGATTGCTGGGTCATACGGTAGTTCTACTTTTACTTTTTTAAGGAACCTCCATACTGTTCTCCATAGTGGCTGCATCAATTTACATTCCCACCAACAGGGCAAGAGGGTTCCCTTTTCACCACACCATTTCCAGCATTTATTGCTTGTAGATATTTTTGATGATGGCCATTCTGACCAGTGTGAGGTGATATCTCATTGTAGATTTGATTTGCATTTCTCTAATAATTAGTGATGTTGAGCATCTTTTCATGTACCTCTTGGCCATCTGCATGTCTTCTTTGGTGAAATGTCTATTTAGGTCTTCTGCCCGTTTTTTAATTGAACTGTTTCTTTTTTTGATATTGAGCTCCATGAGCTGTTTGTATATTTTGGAGATTAATCTTTTGTCCATTGTTTCATTTGCAAATGTTTTCTCCCATTCTGAGGGTTGTCTTTTCGTCTTGTTTATGGTTTCCTTTGCTGTGCAAAAGCTTTTAAGTTTGATTAGGTCCCACTGGTTTATTTTTGTTTTTATCTCCATTACTCTAGGAGGTGGATCAAAAAAGATCTTGCTGTGGTGGATGTCAAAGAGTGTTTTTCCTATGTTTTCCTCTAAGAGTTTGATAGTGTCTGGCCTTACATTTAGGTCTTTAATCCCGTTTGAGTTTATTTTTGTGTATGGTGTTAGTGAGTGTTCTAATTTCATTCTTTTCCATGTAGCTGTCCAGTTTTCCCAGCACCACTTATTGAAGATGCTGTCCTTCTCCATTGTATGTTCCTGCCTCCTTTGTCATAAATTAGGTGACCATATGTGTGTGGATTTATCTCTGGGCTTTCTATCCTGTACCATTGATCTATATTTCTGTTTTTGTGCCACTACCATACTCTCTTGATTACTATAACTTTGTAGTATAGTTTGAAGTCAGGGAGCCAATTTCCTCCAGCTGCATTTTTCTTTCTCAAGATTGTTTTGGCTATTCGGGGTCTTTTCTGTTTCCATACAAATTGTAAAAAATTTTTTTCTAATTCTGTGAAGAATGCCATTGGTAGTTTGATAGGGATTGCATTGAATCTGTAGATTGCTTTGGGTAGCATAGTCACTTTCACAATACTGATTCTTCCAATCCAAGAACATGGTATATTTCCCCATCTGTTTATGTCATCTTTGATTTCTTTCATCAGTACTTTATAGTTTTCTGAGTACCAGTCTTTCGCCTCCTTAGGCAGGTTTATTCCTAGGTATTTTATTCTTTTTGTTGCGATGGTAAATGGGATTGTTTCATTAATTTCTCTTTCTGATTTTTCGTTGTTAGTGTATAGGAATGCCGAAGATTTCTGTGCATTAATTTTGTATCTTGCACCCTTACCAAATTCATTAGTTCTAGTAGTTTTCTGGTCACATCTGTAGGATTTTCTATGTATAGTATCATGTCATCTGCAAACAGTGACAGTTTTACTTCTTCTTTTCCTATTTGTATTCTTTTATTTCTTCCTCTTCTCTGATTGCTATGGCTAGGACTTCCAAAACTATGTTGAATAAGAGTGGCTAGAGTGGACATCCTTGTCTTGTTCCTGATCTCAGTGGAAATGTTTTCAGTTTTTCACCATTGAGTATGATGTTTGCTGTTGGCTTGTCATGTAAGGCCTTTATTATGTTGATGTAGGTTCCCTCTATGCCCATTCTACAGATTTTTTATAATAAATGAGTGTTGAATTTTGTCAAAAGATTTTTCTGCATTTATTGAGATGATCACATGGTTTTTATTCTTTAATTCATTAATATGGTATATCACATTGATTGATGTGTGTATACTGAAGAATCCTTGCATCCTGGGGATAAATCCCACTTGATCATGGTGTATGATCCTTTTAATGTGTTGCTGGATTCTGTTTGTTAGTATTTTGTTCAGGATTTTTGCATCTATGTTCATCAGTGATATTGGCCTGTAGTTTTCTTTTTTTTGTGACATCTTTCTCTAGTTTTGGTATCAGGGTGATGGTGGCTTCATAGAATGAATTTGAGAGTGTTCCTCCCTCTGCAACTTTTTGGAAGAGTTTGAGAAATAGGTGTTAGTGCTTCTCTAAATGTTTGATAGAATTTGCCTGTGAAGTCATCTGGTCCTGGACTTTTGTTAGTTGGAAGATTTTTAATTTCAATTTCATTACTTGTGATACGTCCATCTATATTTTCTAATTCTTCCTGGTTCAGTCTTGGAAAATTGTACATTTCCAAGAATTTGTCCATTTCTTTGTGGTTGTCCATTTTATTGGCATAGAGTTGTTTGTAGTAGTCTCATAATCCTTTGTATTTCTGTGTTGTCAGTTGTGATTTCTCCTTTTTCATTTCTAAATTTATTGATTTGAGTCCTCTCCCGTTTTTCTTGATGAGTCTGGCTGAGGGTTTATCGATTTTGTTTATCTTCTCAAAGAAACAGCTTTGAGCTTTATTGATCTTTGCTATTGTTTTCTTTGTTTTTATTTCATTTATTTCTGCTCTGATCATCATGATTTCTTTCCTTCTACTGACTTTGGGTTTTCTTTGTTCTTCTTTCTCTAGTTGCTTTACATGTAGGGTTAGGTTGTTTATTTGAGATGTTTCTTGTTTCTTGAGGTTAGACTGAATTGCTATAAACTTCTCTCTTAAAACTGCTTTTGCTGCATCCCATAGGTTTTGGGTGGTCGTGTTTTCATTGTCATTTGTTTCTATGTATTTTTTAATTTCTTCTTTGATTTCTTCAGTGATCTCTTGGTTATTTAGTAGCATACTGTTTAGCCTCCATATATTTGTGGTTTTTACAGCTTTTTTTCCTGTGATTGAGTTTCTGTCTCATAGGGCTGTGGTCAGAAAAGATACTTGATATGCTTTCAATTTTCTTAAATTTTCCGCAGTTTGATTTGTGACCCAAGGTGTGGTCTATCCTGGAGAATATTCCATGTGCGCTTGAGAAGAAAGTGTATTCTGCCACTTTCGGGTGGAATGTTCTATAAATATCAATTAAATCTATCTGGTCTATTGTGACATTTACAGCTTTTGTTTCCTTATTTTCTGTTTGGGTGATTTGTCCATTTGTGTAAGTGGGGTGTTAAAGTCGCCTAATATTATTGTGTTACTGTTGATTTCCCCTTTCATAGTTGTTAGCATTTGCCTTATATATTGAGGTGTTCCTATGTTGGGTGCAAAACATTTATAATAATCGTTATATTTTCTTCTTGGATTGATCTCTTGATCATTATGTAGTGTCGTTCGTTAACTCTTGTAACAGTCTTTATTTTGCAGTCTATTTCATCTGATACAAGTATTGCTACTCCAGCTTTCTTTTGATTTCCATTTGCCTGGAATATCTTTTTCCATCCTTTTACTTTCAGTCTGTATGTGTCCCTAGGTCTGAAGTGGGTCTGTTGTAGACAGCATATATATGGGTCTTGTTTTTGTATCCATTCAGCCAGTCTGTGTCTTTTGGTTGGGGCATTTAATCCATTTACATTCAAGGTTATTATCGATATGTATCTTCCTATTACCATTTTCTTAATTGTTTTGGGTTTGTTTTTGTGGGTCTTTTCTTCTCTTGTGTTTCCAGCCTAGAGAAGCTTCTTTAGCATTTGTTGTAAAGCTGGTTTGGTGTTGCTGAATTCTCTTAGCTTTTGCTTGTCTGAAAAGCTTTTGATTTCTCCACTGAATCTGAATGAGATCCTTGCTGGATAAAGTAATCTTGGTTGTAGGTTTTTCTCTTTCAACACTGTAAGTATATCCTGCCACTCCCTTCTGGCCTGCAGAGTTTCTGCTGAAAAATCAGCTGATAACCTTATGGGGATTGCCTTGTATATTAGTTATTGCTTTTCCCTTGCTGCTTTTAATATTTTTTCTTTGAATTTAATTTTTGCTAGTTTGCTTAATATGTGTCTTGGTGCGTTTCTCCTAGAGTTTATCCTGTTTATCCTATTATCTCCTAGAGATTATCTAGCTTATCCTATTATCTCCTAGAGCTTCCTGGACTTGGGTGACTATTTCCATTCCCATGTTAGGGAAGTTTTCCACTATAATCTCTTTGAACATTTTCTCAGACTCTTTCTGTTTCTTTTTCTGGGACCCCTATAATTCAAATGTTGGTGCATTTAGTGTTGTCCCAGAAGTTTCTGAGATTGTCTTCAATTCTTTTCATTCTTTTTTCTTTATTCTGATCCTCATCAGTTATTTCCACCATTCTGTCTTCCAGCTCACTTATTCGTTGTTCAGCTTCAGTTATTCTGTTACTGATTCCTTCTCATGTATTTTTTTTTTTTTTTTTTTTTTTTTTTTTTTTGCGGTATGCGGGCCTCTCACTGCTGTGGCCTCTCCCGTTGCGGAGCACAGGCTCCGGACACGCAGTCTCAGTGGCCATGGCTCACGGGCCCAGCCGCTCCGCGGCATGTGGGATCCTCCCAGACTGGGGCACGAACCCGCGTCCCCTGCATCGGCAGGCGGACTCTCAACCACTGCGCCACCAGGGAAGCCCACTTCTCATGTATTTTGCATTACAGTTATTGTGTTGTTCATCACTGTTTGTTTGTTCTTTAGTTCTTCTCGATCTTTGTTAAACATTTTTTGTATTTTCTTGATCCGTGCCTCCATTTAGCTTCCAAGATTCTGGATTATCTTTACTATCATTACTCTGAAATCTTTTTCAGGTAGGTTGCCTACTTCCTCTTCATTTATTTGGTCTTGTAGGTTTTTACTGTGCTCCTTCATCTGTGACATATTTTTTTGTCATCTCTCTTTTTTTTTTTTTTGATGGGTGGGATTGTGTTCCTGACTTACTGGTTGTTTGGTCTGAGGCTTCCAGCACTGGAGTTTGTAGGCTCTTGCGTAGAGCTGGGTCTTGGTGCTGAGATGAGGACTTCCAGGAGACCTCACTACAATGAATATTCCCTGGGGTCTGAGGTTCTCTGTTAGTCCAGTGGTTCAGACTCGGAACTCCCACTGCTACAGGAGCTCTGGCCCAACCCCTGGCTTGTGAACCAAAATCCCAAAAGCCATGCAGGGAAGCAAAAAAAAAAAAAAAAAAAAAAAAAAGGAAAAAAGGAGAACAATAACAAAGAGTAAAAAATAAAATAAGATTAGAAAACTAATGGAAATGTTATAAAAAATTTAAAGAAATAAAAATATGGATGAAATGACAACTGGAAGGTAAAACAGAACCACAGTAGCAAAAAATAAGAGAAAAAAAAAAAGTGGAAAAGGCCTTGGCTGTGGAGGGCAGGGCCTATGCTTAAGACCCACAGGGCTGGAAAAGGCTTTGAGGTGGGTGGGTGTGGGGGGGGCTTAGGCTCAACAGAACAGAAGGGGCCCAGGCATGCCCCCCACCTCTGGTCTCAGAGTGGGGGCGACCCCACCTGGGAGCCCAGCAGGCTTCCTGTGCCCGAGTGGGTGGGACAAATGCCCTCAGCTCCTTTCCCACTCTTCCAGTCCTGGAGGGTCCCTCCCACCTGCCTCTCCTGTCCTCTCCTGGCCTCCCTTCTATGCCCCCAGGACCAACCCGGCCCAGAGAGGACCTCTGAGGCTGTAGGACCCAGCCCAAGAGCCAGGCAGACTTCCCTAGCCAATTGGGCAGGGGAAACACTAGGCATGCTCCCCCCGATCAGAGCCCCTGAGGGTCCCTCCAAGCATGGGAATCCCTCCCCCCTCTCAGCCACCCCTCAGGGGCGTTGGTCCTGTCTGGCCTCCACTTCTCCTCCCCCCTCAGTCCCGTCACATCCTATCAGTTCGCTTGGGGGTTCTTCCCGTCTCCTTGGGAGTTGGGATCCCCTACCAGCGTCCAGCAGGTGCCCTAGTTGTGGGGAGATGCAAACTCCACGTCTTCCCACACACTGCCATCTTGACTCCAACAAAAATTATTTATAGGAGTTCTTTATCATCATCGCTACAAACTCTAGATGAGTAGGATTCTGAAGGGTCTTCAAGTATTGTTCTGACCCCAGCTGACATCCAAAGAATAATTTCTACCCCAGTAACCATTCTAACTGCTATTTATCTTGAACAACTTTGAGCAGGTTTAAGTAGGTGAAGATCTGTGACCAACTGTTAAATCACTAATCAAATTTTAATAATCTCTAGATCAGAGGTGGTCTACTCTTTAGCTCACAACTGTAAAGGTATGTTCTCACTGGAGCTTCTATTTCTAAATTACCAACACTATGTGTCCTTTTGTCTCTTTCTTCTCTCAATACCTTTTGGGTTTCTTTTAAATTTTTAAAATGTTTTTTAAAATGTTCTCTCATCTCTCACACTGGTCAAGTTTTTGATTCCACCTTCATGCTCTTCATGCTTAGTGTACCCCACTCTCATTGCTTCTGTATCTGTTTCCTTGCCTATTCTTGACTAGGTTTTTTAAATCTTTCCTTCCTCATCTCTCTCTGTGTTTTTATTTCCTTATCCTTCTCTCCTTTAACTCACATTGATACACAGAATTGAGTTTTCAGGTTATATATGGTAAACTAAAATTAATAACATATTTTGATTGTAATAAGATAAATTGAATTAAAAAATTTTTTTATTTAATGCATTTTTTAAATGTAAATTGTTGATTTTCATAATGTAATCTTTAATGGATCTCCCCAATGGTCAGAAGCTCTTGATAAGAAAGAAAAAAAAAAAAGGTTCCTATCCCTTCTTAAAGAGCAGCCCCTCCCTGCAGTGGTTTCAAAAGGGCTGGTTTGTATATCGTTAACTTATTTAAAAGAGGATTTTTAGAGAAACTTTAAAACTAAAGTGATAGGTGGGCTTCCCTGGTGGCACAGTGGTTGAGAGTCCACTTGCCGATGCAGGGGACACGGGTTCGTGCCTCGGTCCGGGAGGATCCCACATGTCGTGGAGTGGCTGGGCCTGTGGGCCATGGCCGCTAGGCCTGCGTGTCCGGACTCTGTGCTCCACAACGGGACAGGCCACAGCAGTGAGAGGCCCGCGTACCACAAAAAAAAAAAAAAACTAAAGTGATAGGAATTAATGACAATGAAATATATATAGAAGTAGAAAAGGAACATCCTTAATGTTTTAATTGAAGTCAATGGAAAATTGATTTCTAAAATTTAAAACTTTCTAAAATTTTTAAAGCAGATACATAAAGGACCTTGCAGTGTTTTAAGTATAAAGATTTGCCAATGGGCACAATTTAATATCACTTAAAAATATGGTCATGATGGCTAAGGAAACTACACTTTTATCAGGCAAAATTGCTCACTGTGTTTCTTTTGTACCTCTGAGAACAATTCACCCACTTCTAGCCTTCACTCTTATGTTTTCCTAAAGCTGGCTCTCTTGTGTTCTGCAAACCCCAAATCTCCCAAATATACCAAGGTCTTTTCTATTACTGCCAAATTCCTCTCTATTTTAACATAGCAAGTTAAAATAATCATTCTCTGAAGACTCAGAAAGCAATCCATAAAGAGAGATTTCGAGTATTCAGATTTAAGGATTTCCCCACTTAGGTATAAATGTGGGGCATGTACAATACTGTAACTCACCTTCCAAAGGGATCTCAAATGAAAGAATCTAGTTAAAAATACTCTTGAACTAAATTCTCCCACCTTGCCCCGACAAATCTCCTATATCCACCATAATCCATCAGTGGGAAAAATAGAGAAAGTCAGTTATGTCATTGTTTCTTATACTGAGATCCATATATATTTGTATTCTTAGGAGTCTGCAAAAAAACAGTGTTTTTCTAAAAGGAATCTTTAGGGAGAGAGATTGTGGTAGGTTGAATTATTTTCCCATTTCTTTATCACTCACAGATTCCACATTTTAACCATGTAACTTTTCAGTTTCTCTCACAAAAAAAAAAAAAAAAAAAAAACCCACAGTGTATTTCCTGCACTCTTTACTTTTGGCTCAGTTATATGACTTACTTTAGCTATAGAAAATTAGTAGAAGCAATGCAAGAAGTCATCTAAAATGTGCTTGTGCTTCCCCTGTGCAGCTGCTGCCCTCTCACTCTGGACCCCAGAAAGAACACACATGGAACATATGCATATCAAAGCCAGGTAACTACACTTGAAGCCTTTCAGCCCAGCATAGTCTAGCTTAGCCAGCCCCTAGTCAACCTGTAGACATGTAGGTAAGCCCACCTGAGATCAGCAGAGATACCCTGAAAATGGATGAGAAATAAATGCTGGTTAGTTTGTATACCATTGAGATTCCATGGGTTTTTTTTTTATAGCTGATTTATCCCATGCAAGAGTAAAAGGAGCTCAGGAATTTTAAGGTCCTAGCAGGACCTAGGAAGTGGTAAAGGTACTAATATATTTTAGATGTTAAAAAGTCAAATATATGTGTCTCAATTTTTAAGTAACTATTAAAATATTAGTAAAAGGGTAAATAGCTGACAAATTGATGGGTTGAGATGAAACAACAATGTATGATTAATCAGAAAGAATTAAAAGTGAGAGAAAAAGAATAAAGAACAGGTGGGAAATAAAGGATGATTAGGTATAAACCCTTAAGTGTAAATGAACTAAATACTCCAATTAAAAAACTAATATTGTTTGACAAGTTAGAAAATGAAACTTGAACTTACAGTGCTTACTGAAAACTCAACTTTAGTAAGGACACAGAAAGAAAACTCAATTTTAATAAGGATATAGAAAAATTAAATGTAAAAGGATGGAAAAAAGATTTATCATGTTCAAACTAACTGAAAGCAAGCTAGTGATGATACATTAATATCATATAGAATAAATTTTAAGAAAATAAGTATTAACAGGACTAAAGAGAAATATTTAATAAAGGTAAAGGAGCTAATCAACCAGGAATATATAACTATTCTGAATTTAAATGCCTCCAGTAGCACCTCTTCACAATTTATAGAGAAATTGACAAAACTAAACAGAAAAATCCACACTCACAGTGAAATATAAGCATACTTACATCTACAAAATAAGCACCCCAAAATTCATCTGTAAAAATACGGATCTATAAAACCTATAAAAATATGGATCTATAAAACCTATAAAAATATAGATCTGAACAACATGATTAATAACTTTAACCTAATTTACCCATATAGATCACTGAATCCAACAGAGTATGTATTCTTTTCAAGGAAGATTTGTTCCAATAGCAATAGAAATAAATACATATAACAATAAATGAAAATCACAATCCAAACTTGCTTACAACACAGATGCAAAAATCCTAAAGAAAATATTAGCCAATCAAACCCAGTGATACATACGAACATAATATATCACAACCAATTAGATTTATTCCAGGAAAATAAAAAATGTAATGTACTATGCTATATGAACAGTATAGGGGACAGTGGCCAAGATGGTGGAGTAGAAGGACCCTAAGCTTGCCTCCTCTCACGAGCACACCAAAATCACAACAATCTGCAGAACGACCATCACTGAAAAACTCTGAAACCCATCAGAAAATATCTTCTACAGCTAAAGACACAAAGAAGGAAAGAAAACAAGACTGGTAGGAGGAGTGGACTCACGATATAATCAAATTCCATACTCCCCAGATGCATAACCCACAAACTGGAGAATAATTATATTACAGAGGTTCTCCTGCAGGAGTGAGAATTTTTTTTTTTTTCCTGCTTGCCGCCTCAGCTCCCAACGTGGCCACTGCCTGTCCCCACCCGGGGAAAGGGACACTGGGGTTCACATGCATGTGGACTTTGGTCAGGCATTATGCAACGTGGGGTCAGAGGGTAGGGGCCACACCTGACTCGGCCTGGGTAGGGGTTGGAGAGGACCCAGAGAAGGGGCAGTGGTGACCCTGAGTCCTGGATGGAGAGGGAGAAGAAGCTTAGGGGGAACCACTTGGGGACAGACACCACAGCACCTGGCAGCACAGCATAGTCACAGAACGAAGCAACCGCATAGTTCCTGCGTGAGGCCTGTGCCAGGTCTCTCTGTGGCCGCGTACCTGGGATGGGGAGGCTGGCAACTTGGGGGCTGAGAGCCATACTTTCCAGATAACTGCGACAACAAAAATACAGACCCTCCTCCAACCAGTAACAGGTGGCTGGCTGAGTAGTTAACAAGGTGCCTGTGTCTAGCCTCATTCGAATACTATTTTATTTTTTTAAGAATTATTAAGGAGTGAGAATTTTGAGCCCCACATCAGGACCCCAGCCTGGGGGTCCAGCACTGGGAAGCAGAGTCCCCAGAGTATTTGGCTTTGAAGGCCAGCAGGGCTTGATTGCAGGAGCTCCATGGGATTGGGGGAAATAGATATTGCACTCCTAAAGGTGCACGCAGAATCTCATGCACAGCAGGACCAAAGGAAAATCCAGTACTGTCATAGGAAACAAGGCCAGATCTACCTGCTGGTCTTGGAAGGTCTCCTGGGGAGGCGGGGAGCAGCTGTGGCTTACTCTAGGGACAAAGATGCTGGTGGTGGACATATCTGGGAGTATTCATCTGCATCTCTCCTGGAGGCTGACATCTCGCTTGGGTCATTAGCACCAAGACCTGTTCCTATCCAACAGCCTTTAGGCTCCAGTGCTGCGATGCCTCAGGCCAAACAACTAACTGGGTGGGGACACATGCCTACCCATCAGCAGACAGACTGACTAAAGATTTCCTTAGCCCACAGCTGCCACTAGACACACCCCTAGAAATGGCCCTCTCCACCAGAGAGCCAAGACCTATCTCCATCCCTAGTAGGTAGGCATCAGCCCCTCCTGCCACGAAACCTGCCCAAGCCTCTAGACTAGCCACGAGAAGCAAGAAAACTGAGATCCCACAGCCTGTAGACAGAATCCACAAAAGCAGGCTAGATACTACCTGGGGACCAGCTAGTCCCTGGCCCTTGGGTGACAAGAAGGGAATGCACTGCTGAGAAGTACAGAATGTCTCCTAAAGAGGGCTACTTCCCAGGGTTGGGAAACGTAACTAACCTACCACATAGAGAGGCTGAAGGAGATGGAGTAAGACGCGGAGATCACCTTCCTCCCCACAGATACATAAGAAATGCACCTACACGTGGAACTGCTCCTATAGAACATCCACTGATCACTGGCAGAAGACCTCAGACCTCCCAAAAAGCAAAAAGCTCCCCACGTACCTGGGTAAGGCAAAAGAAAAAACAGAGACAAAAGAATAGGGATGGGACCTGCACTAGTGGGAAGGAGCTGTGAAGGAGGAAAGGTTTCCACACACTAGAAGCCCCTTCACGGGCGGAGACTGCGGGTGGCAGAGGGGGAAGTTTCAGAGCCACGGAGGAGAGTACAGAAACAGGGGTGCAGAGGGCAAAGCGGAGAGATTCCCGCAAAGAGGATCGGTGCCGACCAGCACTCACCATCCCATGAGGCTTGTCTGCTCACCTGCCGGGGCGGGCGGGGGCTGGGAGCTGAGGCTGGGGCTTCGGTCGGAGCACAGGGAGAGGACTGGGGTTGGCGCGTGAACACAGCCTGAAGGGGTTAGTGCACCACAGCTAGCCGGGAGGGAGTCCGGGAAAAGGTCTGGAGCTGCCGAAGAGGCAAGAGGCTTTTTCTTGCCTCTGTTTCCGGGTGCGCAAGGAGAGGGGATTAAGAGCGCTACTTAAAGGAGCTCCAGATACGGGCGCTAGCTGCAACTATCAGTGCAGACCCCAGAGACAGGCATGAGACGCTAAGGCTGCTGCTGCCGCCACCAAGAAGCCTGTGTGCGAGCACAGGTCACTCTCCACACCTCCCCTCCCGGGAGCCTGTGCAGCCCGCCACTGTCAGGGTCCCGGAATACAGGGACAACTTCCCTGGGAGAACTCACGGTGCGCCTTGGGCTGGTGCAACATCACGCCGGCCTCTGCCACCGCAGGTTCGCCCCGCATCCGTACCCCTCCCTCCCCCCGGCCTGAGCGAGCCAGAGCCCCCGAATCAGCGGCTCCTTTAACCCCATCCTGTCTGAGCAAAGAACAGACGCCCTCCAGTGACCTACACGCAGAGGCGGGGCCAAAGCCAAAGCTGAAACCCGGGAGCTGTGCCAACAAAGAAGAGAAAGGGAAATCTCTCCCAGCAGACTAAGGAGCAGCGGATTAAAGCTCCACAAACAACTTGATGTACCCTGCATCTATGGAATGCCTGAATAGACAACAAATCATCCCAAATTGAGGACATGGACTTTGGGAGCAAGATATATTATTTTTTCCCCTTTTCCTCTTTTTCTGAGTGTGTATGTGTATGTTTCTTTGTGAGATTTTGTCTGTATAGCTTGCTTTCAACATTTGTCCTAGGGTTCTGACCGTGCGGTGTTTTGTTTTGTTTTTTTACTTAAAATAATTTTTTTCTTAATAATTATTTTTTTATTTTAATAATTTTATTTTACCTTACTTTATTTTATTTTATCCTCTTCCTTTCTTTCTTACTTTTTCTTTTTTCCTATTTTTTTCTCCCTTTTATTCGGAGCCGTGTGGATGAAAGGCTCTTGGTGCACCAGCCAGGCGTCAGGGCCATGCCACTGAGGTGGGAGAGCCAACTTCACGACACTGGTCCACAAGAGACCTCCCAGCTCCACACAATATCAAACGGCGAAAATCTCCCAGAGATTTCCATCTCAACACCAACACCCAGCTTCACTCAACAACCAGCAAGCTACAGTGCTGCACACACTATGCAAAACAACTAGCAAGACAGGAACACAACCCCACCCATTAGCAGAGACGCTGCCTAAAATCATAATTAGGCCACAGACACCCCAAAACACACCACCAGACGTGGACCTGCCCACCAGAAAGACAAGATCCAGCCTCATCCACCAAAACACAGGCACTAGTCCACCAGGAAACCTACACAACCCACTGAACCAACTTAGCCACCGGGGACAGACACCAAAAACAACGGGAACTACAAACCTGCAGCCTGCGAAAAGGAGACCCCAAACACAGTAAGATAAGCAAAATGAAAACACAGAAAAACACACAACAGATGAAGGAGCAAGGCAAAAACTGACCAGACCTAACAAATGAGGAGGAAATAGGCAGTCTGCCTGAAAAAGAATTCAGAATAATGATAGTAAAGATGATCCAAACTCTTGGAAATAGAATAGACAAACTGCAAGAAACATGTAACAAGGACCTAGAAGAACTAAAGAGGAAACAAGAAACGATGAACAACATAATAAACGAAATTAAAATTACTCTAGAAGGGATCAATAGCAGAATAACTAAGGCAGAAGAACGGATAAGTGACCTGGAAGATAAAATAGTGGAAATACCTATTGCAGAGCAGAATAAAGAAAAAAGAATGGAAAGAATTGAGGACAGCCTCAGAGACCTCTGGGACAACATTAAACACACCAACATTCAAATTATAGGGGTCCCAGAAGAAGAAGAGAAAAAGAAAGGGACTGAGAAAATATTTGAAGAGATTATAGTTGAAAACTTCCCTAATATGGGAAAGGAAATAGTTAATCAAGTCCAGGAAGCACAGAGAGTCCCATACAAGATAAATCCAAGCAGAAACACGCCAAGACACATATTAATCAAACTGTCAAAAATTAAATACAAAGAAAACATAATAAAGGCAGCAAGGGAAGAACAACAAATAACACACAAAGGAATCCCCATAAGGTTAACAGCTGATCTTACAGCAGAAACTCTGCAAGCCAGAAGGGACTAGCAGAACATATTTAAAGTGATGAAGGAGAAAATCCTACAACCAAGATTACTCTACCCAGCAAGGATCTCATTCAGATTTGATGGAGAAATTAAAACCTCTGCAGACAAGCAAAATCTGAGAGAGTTCAGCACCAACAAACCAGCTTTACAACAAATGCGAAAGGAACTTCTCTAGTCAAGAAACACAAGACAAGGAAAAGACCTACAAAAACAAACCCAAAAAAATTAAGAAAATGGGAATAGGAACATACATATAGATAATTACCTTAAATGTAAATGGATTAAATGCTCCCATAAAAGACACAGACTGGCTGAATGGATACAAAAACAAGACCCGTATATATGCTGTCTACAAGAGACCCACTTCAGACCTAGGGACACATATAGACTGAAAGTGAGGTGATGGAAAAAGATATTCCATGCAAATGGACACCAAATGAAAGCTTGAGTAGCAATTCTCATATCAGACAAAATAAACTTTAAAATAAAGACTATTACAAGAGACAAAGAAGGACACTACATAATGATCAAAGGATTGATCCAAGAAGAAGATATAACAATTGTAAATACTTATGCACCAACATAGGAGCACCTCAAAACATAAGGCAAATACTAACAGCCGTAAAAGGGGAAATCGACAGTAACACAATCATAGTAGGAGACTTAAACACCCCACTATCACCAAGTGAAACACCCCACTTCCACACCCAGATCATCCAAAATGAAAATAAATAAGGAAACACAAACTTTAAGTGATACATTAAACAAGATGGACTTAATTGATATTTACAGGACATCCCATCCAAAAACAACAGAATACACATTTTTCTCAAGTGCTCATGGAACATTCTCCAGGATAGATCATATCTTGGGGCACAAAGCTAGCCTTGGTAAACTTAAGAAAACTGAAATCATATTAAGTTTCTTCTCCGATTACAATGCTATGAGACTAGATATCAATTACAGGAAAAGATATGTAAAAAATACAAACACATGTAGGCTAAACAACATACTACTTAACAACGAAGTGATCACTGAAGAAATCAAAGAGGAAATAAAAAAATACCTAGAAACAAATGACAATGGAGACACGACAACCCAAAACCTATGGAATGCAGCCAAAGCAGATCTAAGATGGAAGTTTATAGGAATACAATCCTACCTTAAGAAACAGGAAACATCTCAAATAAACAACCTAACCTTGCACCTAAAGCAATTAGAGTGAGAAGACCAAAAGACCCCCAAAGTTAGCAGAAGGAAAGAAATCATAAAGATGAGATCAGAAATAAATGAAAAAGAAATGAAGGAAATGATAGCAAAGATCAATAAAACTGAAAGCTGGTTCTTTGAGAAGATAAACAAAATAGATAAACCACTAGCCAGGCTCATCAAGAAAAAAAGGGAGAATACTGAAATCAATAGAATTAGAAATGAAAAAGGAGAAGTAACAAATGACACTGCAGAAATACAAAAGATCATGAGAGATTACTACAAGCAACTCTATGCCAACAAAATGGACAACCTGGAAGAAATGGACAAATTCTTAGAAATGCACAACCTGCCAAGACTGAATCAGGAAGAAATAGAAAATATTAACAGACCAATCACAAGCACTGAAATTGAAACTGTGATTAAAAATCTTCCAACAAACAAAAGCCCAGGACCAGATGGCTTCACAGGCCAATTCTATCAAACATTTAGAGAAGAGCTAACACCTATCCTTCTCAAACTCTTCCAAAATGTAGCAGAGGGAGGAACACTCCCAAACTCATTCTATGAGGACACTATCACCCTGATACCAAAACCAGACAAACATGTCACAAAGAAAGAAAACTACAGGCCAATATCACTGATGAACATAGATGCAAAAATCCTCAACAAAATACTAGCAAACAGGATCCAACAGCACATTAAAAGGATCATACACCATGATCAAGTGGGGCTTATTCCAGGAATGCAAGGATTCTTCAATATACACAAATCAATCAACGTGATACACCATATTAACAAATTGAAGGAGAAAAACCATATGATCATCTCAATAGATTCAGAGAAAGCTTTTGACAAAATTCAACACCCATTTATGGTAAAAACTCTGCAGAAAGTAGGCATAGAGGGAACTTTCCTCAACATAATAAAGGCCATATATGACAAACCCATAGCCAACATCGTCCTCAATGGTGAAAAACTGAAACCATTTCCACTAAGATCAGGAACAAAACAAGGTTACCCACTGTCACCACTCTTATTCAACACAGTTTTGGAAGTTCTAGCCACAGCAATCAGAGAAGAAAAAGAAATAAAAGGAATCCAAATCGGAAAAGAAAGTAAAGCTGTCACTGTTTGCAGATGACATGACACTATACATAGAGAATCCTAAAGATGCTACCAGAAAACTGCTAGAGCTAACCAATCAATTTGGTAAAGTAGCAGAATATAAAATTAATGCACAGAAATCTCTGGCATTCCTATACACTAATGATGAAAAATCTGAAAGTAAAATTAAGAAAACATTCCCATTTACCATTGCAACAAAAGAATAAAATATCTAGTAATAAACCTACCTAAGGAGACAAAAGACCTGTATGCAGAAAATTATAAGACACTGATGAAAGAAATTAAAGATGATACAAATAGATGGAAAGATATACCATGTTCTTGGATTGGAAGAATCAACATTGTGAAAATGACTCTACTACCCAAAGCAATATACAGATTCAATGCAATCCCTATCAAACTACCACTGGCATTTTTCACAGAACTAGAACAGAAAAATTTCACAATTTGTATGGAAACACAAACGACCTCGTATAGCCAAAGCAATATTGAGAACGAAAAATAGAGCTGGAGGAATCAGGCTCCCTCACTTCAGACTATACTACAAAGCTACAGTAATCAAGACAGTATGGTACCAGCACAAAAACAGAATTAGAGATCAATGGAACAGGATAGAAAGCCCAGAGATAAACACATGCACATATGGTCACCTTATCTTTGATAAAGGAGGCAAGAATATACAATGGAGAAAAGACAGCCTCTTCAATAAGTGGTGCTGGGAAAACTGGACAGGTACATGTAAAAGTATGAAATTAGAACACTCCCTAACAGCATACACAAAAATAAACTCAAAATGGATTAAAGACCTAAATGTAAGGCCAGACATTATGAAACTCTTAGAGGAAAACATAGGCAGAACACTCTATGACATAAATCACCGCCAGATCCTTTTGACCCACCTCCTAGAGAAATGGAAATAAAAACAAAAATAAACAAATGGGTCCTAATGAAACTTCAAAGCTTTTACACAGCAAAGGAAACCATAAACAAGACCAAAAGACAACCCTCAGAATGGGAGAAAATATTTGCAAATGAAGCAACTGACAAAGGATTAATCTCCAAAATTACAAGCAGCTCATGCAGCTCAATAACAAGAAAACAACCTAATCTAAAAATGGGCAGAAGACATAAATAGACATTTCTCCAAAGAAATGTTGGCATTTCTTTGGAGAATTGAGTTTCTGCTGAATTGGAGAAGAGATTGCCAATAAACACATGAAAGAATGCTCAACATCATTAATCATTAGAGAAATGCAAATCAAAACTACAATGAGATATCATCTCACACCAGTCGGAATGGCCATCATCAAAAAATCTAGAAACAATAAATGCCTGTGAGTGTGTGCAGAAAAGGGAACCCTCTTGCACTGTTGGTGGGAATGTGAATTGGTACAGCCACTATGGAGAACAGTATGGAGGTTCCTTAAAAAACTATAAATAGAACTACCATATGACCCAGCAATCCCACTACTGGGCATATACCCTGAGAAAATCATAATTCAAAAAGAGTCTTGTACCAAAATGTTCATTGCAGCTCTATTTACAATAGTCAGGACATGGAAGCAGCCTAAGTGTCCATCAACAGATGAATGGCTAAAGATGTGGCCCATATATACAATGGAATATTACTCCGCCATAAAAAGAAACAAAATCGAGTTATTTGTAGTGAGGTGGATGGACCCAGAGTCTGTCATAGAGAGTGAAGTAAGTCAGGAAGAGAAAAACAAATACCGTATGCTAACACATATATATGGAATCTAAAAAAAAAAAAAAAAAAAAAAGGGCATGAAGAACCTAAGGGTAAGACGGGAATAAAGACACAGACCTACTAGAGCATGGACTTGAGGATATGGGGAGGGGGAAGGGTAAGCTGGGACAAAGTGGGAAAGTGGCATGGACATATGTACACTACCAAATGTAAAATAGATAGCTAGTGGGAAGTAGCCACATAGCACAGGGAGATCAGCTAGGTGGTTTGTGACCACCTAGATGGGTGGGATAGGGAGGGTGGTAGGGAGGGAGATGCAAGAGGGAAGAGATATGGGAACATATGTATATGTATAACTGATTCACTTTGTTATAAAGCAGAAACTAACACACCATTGTAAAGCAATTATACTCCAATAAAGATGTTAAAAAAAAATACCTACCAGATACACAGAAATACAAATAGCAATTTAGACAAAATGAGGTGACAGAGGAATATGTTACACAAGAAGGAACAAGATAAAACCCTAGAAGAAGAGCTAAGTAGCGTGGAGAGAGGCAGTCTACCTGAGAAAGAGTTCAGAGTAATGATCGTAAAGATGATCAAAGAACTTGGGATGAGCATGAAGGCACAGAGTGAGAAACTAGAAGTTTTTAACAAAGAATTAGAAAATATAAAGAACAACCAAACATAATTGAAGAGTACAGTGAAAAATACACTAGAAGGAAACAATAGTAGACAAAATGAGGTAGAAGAATGGACCAGTGAGCTGGAAGACAGACTAGCAGAAATCACTGCTGTTGAACAGAAAAAAGAAAAAAGCATGAAAAGAAATGAGAACACTTTAAGAGACCTCAGGAACAATATCAAGTGCACTAATATTCACATTATAGGGGTCCCACAAAGAGAAGAGAGAGAGAAAAGGCCTGAGAAAATATATGAAGAGATGATAGTTGGAAAATTCCCTAACCTGGGGAAAGAAACAGTCATCCAAGTCCAGGAAGCACGGAGAGTCCCATACAGGATTAACCTGCAGAGGAACACTGGGACACATTATATTCAAAATGAAAAAACTTAAAGAGAGAATATTAAAAGCAACAAGGAAAAAACCAACAAATAACATACAAAGGAACTCCCATAAGGCTATTACCTGATTTTTCAGCAGAAACTCTGCAGGCCAGAAAGGAGTGGCATGATATTCTTAAAGTGATGAAAGAAAAAAACCTACAACCAAGAATATTCTACAGAGCAAGGCTCTTGTTCAGATTTGATGGAGAAATCAAAAGCTTTACAGACAAGCAAAAGCTAAAAGAATCCAGCACCACCAAACCAGCTTTACAACAAATGCTAAAGGAACTTCTCCAGGTGGAAAAGAAAAGGCCACAAATAGAAAAAGAAAATTACAAAATTGAAAAGCTCACTGGTAAATGCAAACATACAATAAAGGTAGGAAATCATCCACACCCAAAGCTAGTAGGGAAGTTAAAAGACAAAAGTAGTAAAATCATATGTATACACAATAAGCAGTTAAGGGATACACAAAACAATTAGATGTAAAATATAATATAAAAACAGTAATTGTGAGGGGAGAAGAGTATCAATGCAGGATATCTAAAATTCATTTGAAATTAAGAGATCAGCAACTTAAAACAAACATATATGTATATATGCTTATAAAACAAGCATACATACACACACACACACACACACACACACACACACATATACTGCTATACAAAAACCTCATGAAAACTGCAAAACAAAAATCTATAATAGATACACACACAAATAAGAAGGAATCCAGACATAACACTAAAGATAGTCATCAAATCACAAGAGAGCAAAAGAAGAAAGGTAGAAAAAACACCTACAAAAACAAATCCAAAACAATTAACCAAATGGCAGTAAGAATATACATATCAATAATTACCTTAAATGTAAACAGACTAAATGCTCCAACCAAAAGACATAGACTGGCTGAATGGACACAAAAACAAGACTCGTATATATGCTGCCTACAAGAGCCACTTCAGATGTACAGACACATACAGATTGAAAGTGAGAGGAAGGAAAAAGGTATTCCATGCAAACGGAAATCAAAAGAAAGCTGGAGTAGCAATACTTAGATCAGAAAAAATAGACTTTAAAATAAAGACTGTCACAAGAGACAAAGAAAGACACTACATAATGATCAAAGTTTCAATCCAAGAAGATATAACAATGTAAATATATATGCACCTAACATAGGGGCATCACAATATATAAGGCAAATGTTACCAGACATAAAAGGAGAGATTGACATTAACACAATAACTGTGGGGGACTTTAACCCCCCACTTACACCAATGGACAGATCATCCAGATAGAAAATGAATAAGGAAACACAGACCTTAAATGACACATTAGGTCAGATGGGCTTAATTGATATTTATAGAGCATACCATCCAAAAGCAGCAGAATATACATTCTTTTTAAGTGCACACGGAACATTCTACAGGACAGATCACATGCTGGGCCACAAAGCAAGCCTTGGTAAATTTAAAGAAAACTGAAATCATATCAAGCGTCTTTTCTGACCACAGCACAAGAAAAAACACAAACATGTGGAGGCTAAACAATATGCTACTAAACAACAAATAATTAACTGAAGAAATCAAAGATGAGATCAAAAATATGTAGAGGCAAATGAAAATAAAAACATGATGATCCAAATCCTGTGGGACGCAGCAAAAGCAGTTCTAAGAGAGAAGTTTATAGTAATACAAACTTACCTCAGGAAACAAGAAAAATATCAAACAACCTAGCCTGATGCCTAAAGCAACTAGAGAAAGAAGAACAAACAAAACCCAAAGTTAGTAGAAGGAAAGAAATCATAATGATTATAGCATAAATATATGAAATAGAGACCAAAAAAATAGAAAAGATCAATGAAACTAAAAGGTGGTTCTTTGAAAAGATAAACAAAATTGAAAAATCTTTAGCCAGACTCATCAAGAAAAAAAGGGACAGAGCCCAAATCAATAAAATCAGAAATGAAAAAGAAGTTACAGCTGACACCACAGTAATACGAAGGATCATAAGAGACTACTACAAGCAAATATAGGCCAGTAAAATGGATAATCTAGAAGAAATGGATGAATTTTGAGAAAGGTACAATCTCCCAAGACTGAACCAGAAAGAAATAGAAAATATGAACAGGCCAATAACCGGTACTGAATTTGAATCAGTAATTTTAAAACTCCCAATAAACAAAAGTCCAGGACCAGGTGGCTTCACAGGTGAATTGTACCAAACATTTAGAGAAGAATTAACATCTTTCCTTCTGAGACTATTCTAAAAAACTTCAGAGGAAGGAATACTTCTGATTCATTCTATGAGGCCACCATCACCCTGATACCAAAACTAGACAAAGAAATCACAAAAAAAGAAAGTTACAAGCCAGTATCATTGATAACTATAGATGCAAAAATCCTCAACAAAATACTAGCAAACCGAATGAAGCAATACATTAAAAGGATCAGATACCATGATCAAGTATTTATCCCAGGGATGCAAGGATTTTTCAAAATCTACAAATTAATGTGATATACCACATTAACAAATTGAAGAATAAAAACCACATGATCATCTCAATAGATGCAGAAAAGGCTTTTAATAAAATTCAACATCCATTTATGATAAAAACTCTTCAGAAACTGCGTAAAGAGGGAACGTAACTAAACATAATAAAGGCCATATATGACAAATGCATAGCTAACATCAGACTCAACAGTGAAAAGCTGAAAGTCTTTCCTCTAAGATCAGGAATAAGAGAAGGATGCCCACTTTCACCACTTTTATTCAACACAGTTTTGGAACTCCTAGCCACAACAATCAGAGAAATAAAAGAAATAAAAGGCACCCAAATTGGAAGAGAAGAGGTAAAACTGTCCCTGTTTGTAAATGACATGACACTACATAGAAAACCCTAAAGATGCCACCGGAAAATTACTAGAGCTCATCAATAAATTCTGTAAAGTTGCTGGATACAAAATTAATATACAGAAATCTGTTGCATTTCTATACATTAACAATGAAAGATCAGAACGAGAAATTAAGAAAACAATCCTATTACCATTGCATCAAAAAGAATAACATACCTAGGAATAAACCTACCTAAGGAGGCAAAAACCTTTACTCCGAAAACTATAAGATGCTGATGAAAGAAATCAAAGATGACACAAACAGATAGAGAGATATACCATGTTCTTGTATTGGAAGAATCAATATTGTGAAAATGACTATACTACCCAAGGCAATCTACAGGTTCAATGCAATCCCTATCAAATTACCAATGGCATTTTTTACAGAACTAGAACAAAAATATTTTTTAATTTGTATGGAAACACAAAAGACCCCGAATAGCCAAAACAATCTTGAGAAAGAACGAAGCTGGAGAATCATGCTGACTGCAGACTATACTACAAAGCTATGGAAATCAAAACAGTATGGTAGTGGCACAAAAACAGACATATAGATCAATGGAACAGGAGAGAAAGCCCAGAAATAAACCCATACACTTATGTTCAATTAATCTGTGATAAAGGAGGGAAGAATATACAATGGAGAAAAGATAGTCTCTTCAATAAATGGTGCTGGGAAAACTGGAGAGCTACATGTAAACAAATGAAGTTTGAACATTCTCTACACCATATACAAAAATAAACTCAAAATGGATTAAAGACCTAAACATGAGACTGAATACTATAAAACTCCTAAAGGAAAACATAGGCAGAACACTCTCTGACATAAATCGCAGCAATATTTTTTTGGATCCATCTCCTAGAGTAACAGTAATTAAAAACAAAAATAAACAAATGGGACCTAATTAAACTTAAAAGTTTTTTGCACAGCAAAGGAAATTATAAACAAATCAAAAAGACAACCTATGGAGTGGGAGAAAATATTTGCAAATGATGTGATTGACAAGGGCTTAATTCCCAAAATATACAAACAGCTCATACAACTCAATATCAAAAAACAAACAACCCAATCAAAAAATGGGCAGAAGGCCTAAATAGACATTCCTCCAAAGAAGACCTACAGATGGCCAACAGAAAGACCTACAGTGCCAAAGACCTACCGATGGCACATGAAAAGATGCTCAACATTGTTAAGTGTCAGAGAAATGAAAATCAAAATTACAATGAGGTATTACCACACACCAATCAGAATGGCCGTCATCAAAAAGTCTACAAATAATAAATGCTGGAGAGGGTGTGCAGAAAAAGGAACACTCCTACACTCTTGATGGGAATGTAAGCTGGTGCAGCCACTATGGAAAACAGTATGGAAGTTCCTTAAAAAAACTAAAAATAGAGTTACCATATGATTCAGCAATCCCATTCCTGGGCATATATCCTGAAAAGATGAAAACTATAATTCAAAAAGATACATGCACCCCAATGTTCATAGAAGCACAATTCACAGTAGTCAAGACATGAAAGTAACCCAAGTGTCCATCAACAGATGAATGGATAAAGATGTGGTATAAATACACAATGGAATATTACTCAGCCGTAAAAAAAATAATGAAATAATGCCATTTGCAATAATGTGGATGGACCTAAAGAGTATCATATTAAGTGAAATAAGTCAAACAGAGATAGACAAATATCATATGGTATCACTTATATGTGGAATCTTAAAAAATGATATAAATGAACTTATTTACAAAACAGAAATAGACTCACAGACACAGAAAACAAACTTATGGCTACTAAAGGAATTAGTGGGGGGAGGCAAGGGGGAGAGAGATAAATTAGAAGTTTGGGATTAACATATACACACTACTATACATAAAATAGATACACAAGAAGGACCTACTGTATAGCCCAGGTAACTATATTCAATATCTTATAATAACCTGTAATGGAAAAGAATCTGAAAAAAACATACATATATATGTATAACTGTATCGCTTTGTACACTTGAAACTTAATACAACATTGTAAATTAACTATACTTCAATTTAAAAAAACAGAATAAAGGATAAAAAATCATATGACTATTTCATTACAGACAATAATAACAGTATAAAGAAGAAAATCTATACACACATTCATCATAGAAATCCCTAGAAGTTAGTAAGAGAAGGAAACTTCAATTAACTGATTTAAGTTTCTACAAGAACCTACAACAACATTACACTTATTACTGAATAAGAAACAAGACAAGAATGATTTTAATTATCATTTCTAGATGACATTGCACTGGCATTCCTAGCCTATGCAATATTACAAGATAAATTAATGACAGAATGAATGAACCAAGAAATGCCAAACAATTAAATAAATGGTAGGAGCATTTGAATGGAACAAATAAAACCATTATTTGTAGTTGTCATAACTGCCTATATAGAAAATCTAAAAGAATCTACAGATACAGTACCAGAATTAATAAGTAAATTTTGTTTTCTCACAATATACAAATTCAATACAAAAATCAACTGTATGTATACACCACTACAAAATTATAAAATGGAAAACTGAAAATCATATATAATAGCTTAAATATATAAAATACATATGAATCATTCTACCAAAAACATATGCCAGACCGCTACACTGAAAAACTTAATTCTGCCCCAGGTTGCCCCATATATTTTATGTGATACCAATTAAAATCCCAATAGGTTTAGTCTGTAGAAATTGACAAGCTAATTCAAAAGTATTTTATGAAAAACAAAGGGTCACTAATAGCCAAGGCAATCTTGAAGAACAAAGTTGGAAACCCACACTTAGCTATCAAGATTAATTATAAAATACAGAAACTAAGACACTGTATAAGGATGTACTATAATATGTGCAAGGATAGACAAATAGAAAAATGAATTAGAATAGAGCTCAGAAAGAGTTCCACACATATATGGTCACTGGATTTGTGACAAATATGACACTGCAGTAAAGAAAGAATGTCAGTTTTACAAAAGATCCTAGGTCTTGACCTCTACTTTGTACCACATAGAAAAATTATTTCCACATAAATTGTGGACTTAAAATTGAAAGGAAAAACAATACAGCAATCTAGAAGATACCACAGGAGAGTATCTTCATACCTCTGGGGTAGTCAAATAAATCTAAATTAGGACAACAAAATAGACTAACTATACAGAAAAAGATAAATTTGATTTTATTAAAATTAGAAACTTCTGTTTATCAAAAGATATCATTAAGAGAATGAAAGGCAAGTTACTTAGGGGGAAATAGATAAATTTTATATATTTGGTATATATAATATATATATGTAGAAAACTCATATCTAAAACATATAAAGAAGTCCTAGAATTCAGTAAGAGAAGTAATAAACAACCCAATATAAATATGGGCAATAAATTCAACAGGTATTTTCCAAAACGAGAAATCCATTTGACCAAGGAAACATGAAAAAAAACAAACAAAAACTCATGTTCTTTATACAACTGTTCTATGAGATACCACTACACACCAAACAGAAAGGTTAACATTTGAAATTTAACAATAGGAAAATAATAGTATGTTTTTGCCATATGTGAAGCAAATATAACTCCCATATTCTGCCAGTAGGAGTAGAAATTTTGGAAAACTATTTATCAGCATCTACTTAGGCTGAGCCTACATATAAACTACAACTCAGCAATTCCACTCCTGGGTTTATATCCAAGAGAAAGGCATATCTGTGAGCACCAAAGGACATACACAGGAATATTCACAGCAGCTTTAGTCATAATAACCCAAAGGTCCATCACCTTTAGAATTATAATATAATTTGTGACATTTTCATGTTATGAGAATGAACATATACTGATACACTTAGCAATATAAGTCAATCTTATAACAAAACACAAATTCCAGTCACAGAAATTCCATCCATAGAAAGTTCTAAAACAGGCAAACTAATCAACAGTGATTAGGAGAGCAGTGACTGAGGAAACAGGAGGGCGTTCGTGTCTTATTTCTTGATATGTGGTAGTTATAAGGTATCTTTATTTTATGAAAATTTGAATGTAAAACACATGATTTACTTTTTTGCATGTACACTATAATTAAATCTTTACTTAAAAATTTAAATAGAAACCTATAAATTACTGATTTTTGACACACAATAAACTGTATATCAAGAAACTACCTGTCCTCACTTCTGCCTATACACATTGGCCAGACACAGTGTAACAAATCTAGAAGCAGTGTTTAATATTTGTTGAGGGTTTCTATGTGCTAGGATAAATGCATCCCATGAATTAGCACAATAAATTCCTCAAACAATGCTATGAATAAATACTACTATCTTAATTTTACAGATGGTCAAACTGTGGTTTAAAGCAACTACATAATTTGCTCAAGGTTACAAAGCCCAAGGTGTGTCAACACAATTCTACTGTCTTTGCTTAATGCTCAATCTCTTGATCCTCACAGACTTGTTCACTATGAGAGCACTTGACCTGGGATAAATAGAGAAGTGAAGTATTGTGAAAGATAAGAGTTCCTAGTCCTGGAAAGAGATTGGGGGTGGGGCAGAGGGGTTCCTTTGCTCCAATTGCATCTAGAGTCCAGGGATTAAAAATGACCATGTTTGGTGTCTCAAATACAGTATCAGAGAAAAATGGACAGGAGACTCAATTTAGGTCCTTCTATTCATTTGCCTCCTGGGTTTTCCACGTGGATGAACATTAGAGGCAAAATTTAGGCCCTCTGAATAATTAAACCATATTTAAGATACACTTCAGTTCTAACACTATGGTTCTTCAATTCTCAGAAATGTCCTAAGTGTGAGAGTTGCTAAAACAGTTTTCCTAAGCAAGAGAGCAAACAAATACTGCTCTGAGAATGTTGAATTCAATATTTTCTGAAGTTTCCCCCTGTGATGAAGAAATGATGTGCTCTGCATGGCAAAATAGTTTCAGGGATGCACATCTTAGATGCTGTGTCAATCTCAAGATTCAAGGATTTACACATGCTGATTCACAGAGGCCTTTCCTAGAAATTTTGTAAAAGTAGCATAGATTTGGAATATATACATATGGCAATATTATGAAATAAGACTGATGAAAAATGGATTGTCATCTCTTCTTCAATAGAGTAAGTCTTTAATATCACAAGGGATGTTATAATCCCCAAAATATCATCTCATTGCAGGCCAAAATCTAATTTCCTTCCTATTTTCAAATTAGACATTGATGAAATAAAATGAGCAAGAAAATACAAGACAGAATTTAATTTACTTAGAATAAAAGAGAACTAAAATAATCTCAACAATTTTAATCTACAAAAGTTCTCTAACAGTGTGGAAGTAGTTTGCCGAGAAAGAGAATGTCATTTAGAATCAATTTGTATTTGACACCATTCTGGGAACTCTTGCAAAGAAACAAATGTTTTGGGGAAAAAGGCTGGATTGAAGAAGAACATAGATTGAAATGATTAGGATTTAGCACAATCATTTTAAAGGTAGAAAATAAAATGGAAGTGTCCAATCTTGACAAAATATATGAGACTCTATGATTAATTTTTGGCATTTTCAAATTCATACTGTGATAGAACTAAGGTGCTTGATACTTTTTACAATGATAGATAATTTTAAGTTCTTAAAAAGTAGATAATGCTAACACTGTTGCTATTTATTTCACAGAACTGAAAAACCAAACTAAAACAGGTGTGGAATTCACCTTGTTAAGACTAAAGCTGAATTTGTGATATTAAAAGAAGTTGCAGAACGTTTTAGAAAAAAAAAATCAGACGTTGAAATATGTCCCAATGAGAAATAAGGCCACACGTCCAAACGTGTTGTTCAGAAGTAAAAAATGTAATTCTGTGAACACACGGAACGTTTTCCCTGTATTACTGTGCTATTGTGGTATTATAACTAGGTAACATTTTTAGTTTAATGGAAAAAATTAATTTTAAGAAATAAAACAGCTTCTTAGAGTCTTCATAAACCATACCTATCTCATCAGATTGATGAGAAGGTTAAATAAGAAAATTCATATAAAGTACTTAACAGCTTGCAAGCCACACAGTAAGCACTAAATAAACTTTAAGCTCATTATTAAGATATTATTTGATTCATCATAGCAAGGATTTAAGAGTGAACAAGCAAAACATGTGAGCAGTATATGTTTAATTCTTTTAGAATACTAATGCAATTTCATTATGGAAATAATTCATGTTTTATTTGACAGAGTTAAATATCCTAGAGTAAAATTCAGACTCTATGAAACAATATTTTTAAAGAACAGGTGTTGTAATTATTGAAGGAACACATTTATTGAGAAACTACTATGTGCAGTATTTTTTGCCAGATGCTGCTTTAACAACTCCAACTTCAGAATCTGAAGTCACCACTATTTAGAATGTCACTTAACTGAGAATTTTATTGAGGTCTTCCAAGAAAACATGTTTCTTCAATATTTTTCTAACCACTACCACCATCACCTTTCATGATGGCTGAATTTAGAAAGGAAATTCTCATTTTAAACAGTGCTTTTACAGCAACTTATCAAACAGTGGCCTTTAGTGGTTGTTCTGTGACAGCCACTCTATTAAAATCTTGATGTAAACAAGTGGAGAAGGTGAACTAGAAGTGCAGATATTTGCATGGCATTACTGTCAGGTAAAATTTTTTGACTATAGCATCTGAAATCATTTAAGGAGACAAAATGTTTTGTCAAAACATACTGCTGGGAGTCACTGTGTGTTACTTCTTTTTATGTAATTCAATTTAGTCCTGTTGTTTGCATGAAAGAGAAATTCTAGCTGGGCAGCCATAGTGAGCCAGTAAAAAGTGACAACATGGTGAGCATCAGAGGCAATTAAAATTAAATGCTTTTAGTCTTACATTTTATTTCTTAATAAATGGGTAATTGCATTGTGTGTACCTGGTGACAGATTAAATTAGTAGATATCAGGCATATTTTCTAGCTCTGTCCATCAAATATAAACTTATTTTTAAATTCTACATCAGATGGAGGAAAACTCTAGGCAAGTTTTCTTTCTTAAAATATGTCTGAGAAATGGGGTCACCGTGCCATCAGCTGGAGTTATTTTGACATAGGTAGGGACCTAGTTTAGAAACAACAAATGATGGAATAAGATAAATGAAGAAAAGATTTGTTTAGAGCTGGGTCTTACACAGCTGGTACTGGTGGTAGTGTTAAACACCAGCAGCATAACTGTTATGGTAGGTAAATAATCCTGAATCCTCTTGAGTTTCCAAAGGCAAACTTCTCTGTCTAGCAAAGTATGAAGTTTCAAAAATAGATAACGTTCTTTAAATTACTATGAATGGACAGAAGTGTGAGAATATGAGTAAATCTTGATCATTTGGATCCAACTTATTAAACTAATCATACAAGATTTATCAAATACCTATTACACACCAAGCACTTTACTTGGATCTAAGAATGAATGCAAAATTAGATGTGAGATTCTTGTCCTCAAGCAATGTATAGTCTGATGGGAGAGAAAGGCCTGTAAATGAATAAATGCAACAGGAGATTAAGGTATTATAGAAATAGCATTAAAGTTTGCAGTGGAGGGCTTCCCAGGTGGCGCAGTGGTTAAGAATCTGCCTGCCAAGGCAAGGGACACGAGTTTGTGCCCTGGTCCGGGAAGATCCCACATG
Source organism: Tursiops truncatus (assembly GCF_011762595.2). Taxonomy (NCBI): domain Eukaryota; kingdom Metazoa; phylum Chordata; class Mammalia; order Artiodactyla; family Delphinidae; genus Tursiops; species Tursiops truncatus. The sequence continues at coordinate 68,165,884 of NC_047040.1, read as the reverse complement.
CGGTGGAACAACTAAGCCCGTGCATCACAACTACTGAGCCTGCGCTATAGAGCCCATGAGCCACAACTACTGAGCCTGCGTGCTGCAACTACTGAAGCCTGCACGCCTAGAGCCCGTGCTCCACGAGAGAAGCCATTGCAATGAGAAGCCCGCGCGCTGCAATGAACAGTAGCCCCCACTCGCCACAACTTGGGAAAGCCCGCGTGCAGCAACGTAGACCCAACACAGCCAAAAAATAAATTAAATAAAGAAAGAAATAGAAAAAAAAATTTTTTTAATGTTTGCAGTGGAGACTCAAAAGTAGCTGTGTCCATCTTAAAGGTCATTGTAGAAGAGATTGTTCAGATTTTAGGACATGCTCCCCATATCACAGCATGGGTGGAGAAGACATGGCTCGAAGAAAGTTCTAAGCAGTAGACATGTGAAACAGTATGGACTGTTGGGGAAAAAAAATAAGTAGCATAGGGAGGTGTGGAGATTTGGAAGCTATGGTATTTAGGGTTGTGAGTTTACTAGAGATAATTTAGGAGATTTTGCAGAGGCCAGATCATGCTAAAGAGTTTGGATTTCAACTCCTACATAATATGGAGTCATCGATGAAAGCAAAGAAAAAAAATCAGATTTGCATGATAGAAACATTAGTTTAGCAATCATGCAGAGTACTAATTAAAGCAGAATATGATCAATAGCAAGAAATCCAGCTGTCATTTATCATAATTAGGAATAAGGCCTAGACTAAGGAAGTAGCAAGTAGGGATAGAGAAGAAGGTAGAAAAGTGACATTTAGAGAAGAGACATTCTGCTGACACAGAACTGACAGCACTGGTGGAAAGTGACATTAAAGAGTTTCATGGGCTTCCCTGGTGGCGCAGTGGTTGAGAGTCCGCCAACCGATGCAGGGGACACGGGTTCGTGCCCCAGTCCGGGAAGATCCCACATGCCACGGAGCGGCTGGGCCCGTGAGCCATGGCCACTGAGCCTGCGCATCCGGAGCCTGTGCTCCGCAACGGGAGAGGCCACAACAGTGAGAGGCCCGCGTACCGCAAAAAAAAAAAGTTTCATTGTTGGTAGCTGCTAGGTTTGGGGCTTGAGTGATCAAGTGGGTGGTGACATTCCTTACTAAAATTGTATGAATAATAACAACAACAACTAGCACTGAGAGCTTAGACATTCATGATCTCATTTGGTTTTTATAATATCTAAATAAAGTAGGCACAATTACTATTTGTCTTAGTGTAAAAAAACATGAGGCTTAGATTAGTTTACTAACATGCCCAAAGTCTCTAAGGTAGTATGTGATAGAAACTACATTCAAACCCAGAAATGCTTGACTCAGAAGTAAGTTATTTTAGGTATTATTTTATATCTAAGAAAATGAGCGGAGTTACTTTTGACACACTAAGTTTGAAATGCCTGTTGAGGTATTTTGCAGGCAGGTGGATAGAAAGGTCTGGAATTCTCAGCATGTGACTGCTGGTTGAAGGTACAGAGTGTATACAGAAAACACAGAGAAGAGAATTGCAGGCAGAAATCAATTATTTTATATTTAAAAGGCAGGCAGAAGATGATGAGCCCCTACAGGTGTCTGAGAGATTAAAAGAAGGAGAAAAAAGGAGAATCCTGGTGGTCAGTTCTACACTATACTGTGCTGATGTCCATCTCCATGTTTGCAAATCCTACCAGTTGTTTAAGACGTAAGAAAAATGTTACTTCCTCCAAGAGGTATTCTCTGGTATTCTTATTCAAAGTTAATCTTTTTCCTCAACTCTTTATACTAATTTTCATAATTTTCACCACTTTCTGTCCTTGTACTATGCAGATATGCACATTATTTCTATCCACCTATAGTTTTATTCAAGGTGAAGTCAATCTTTTTCAGCTTGTATCTCCCCATAATATACTAAGGTGGTCAATGGTAATTAGTTGGGTGTATGGATTAATGGATACTCTTGTTGAAATGTTAATGAAACTTTGGGCATCAAGGAATCTATTGGAAAAACAAAATAAAAGCCAGCCAACATGATGTTAATCCCAAACAATACAACACAAATGCATATGCAACAAATCACTAAAAAATTCCTATCACTGCATTTCACACATGATATTATTGGATTGGAAAAGTTCTACAGGAAAAAGTTAAGTTATCCAAGTGCAGGAATAGTGCAAATATAACAGCAGACTCAAAAAATTAGTCAACCAAAGACAGAGGGGAGATACATGAAGTCTTTCATGAGTGATGTAGTGAGTTGAAGCATTAAAAGGTAGTTGATAACTTACAATTTTGAAAAATCTTATATTTCTTAGTTTAATTTAAAAATCTTAGTTTAAATTTCAGTTTTGTCATTTGCCAATTGTGTGATCTTGGTCAAGTTATTTAATATTCTTTAAAATTAGGAAAATAAGTTGTAATTTATAAAGATGTGTTAAGGCTTAAGTTTCAGTATATGTCAAACACTTAGCATAATGGGGTTTATTCAGTAAAGGCAGTAGTGCTGCTGTTGCTGCTGCTGCTGTTGTTGTTGCTAATAAGTGTTCAGGGAGAAACAATTAGAAATCAAAGTATTTTCTACTTTACCCAGCAGATGATAGACTACTGCAATCCATTATAACTAAGATGTGGGGTTAAACACAGGAAATAGGAAGATTTTAGAAAAGATTTGACAGACAGCATAATCCAGAGACGAAGTAAGTGTCCACCTAGAGAGGATGTCATGCCCTCCCTGGAATACTGGACATTTCCAATTAATACCAACTTAACCCTGGAACACTGGACTAGTAGGCCATGTGGCTCGTTCTTTCTTTTTTTTTTTTTCAATTTATTTTTGGCTGCACTGGGTCTTCATTGCTGAGCGCCAGCTTTCTCTAGCTGTGGCGAGTGGTGGCTACTCTTCCTTGCAGTGCGCAGGCTTCTCCTTGCGGTGGCTTCTCTTGTTGCGGAGCATGGGCTCTAGGTGCATGGGCTTCAGTACTTGCAGCACTCAGACTCGGTAGCTGTGGCTCGCGGGCTCTAGAGCGCACGCTCAGTAGTTATGGTTCACAGGCTTAGTTGCTCCGCGGCATGTGGGATCTTCCCGGATCAGGGCTTGAACCCGTGTCCCCTGCATTGGCAGGTGGATTCTTAACCGCTGCGCCACCAGGGAAGTCCAGGCCCACTCTTTCTAATAAATATTTTTTAAGTAAATGCTATGCTATTTGACTGTTTGTATTTCTAAAATATGAATGTAAATAAATAATTGTGTGAAAAAATAAAGAATAAATTCTTCTGTACAGAAGAATTGCAAGTAATTTGTATAGACACTCTGTCCTTAGCAGGTGGTACATGATCTCCCCACTCCGTAAGTGCAGACTGTACAGAGTAACTTCTTTCCAAAGAGAAGTGTGAGAAGGGAGGGGAAATAAGGGTAACTTTACAGTGGAGAAACCTGACCAACACTACCTCAGTTAGGTGACCAAGGTTAACATCAATGCTGGTAAGTCACATGTACCCTTAATATATGTGAGGAAAATGATACTTTATCTCTGTGGTCTTCTCTCCCAAAATTCAAAGACCCAGTCTAATCATGATAAAAACATCAGAAAAATCCCAAATGAGGGACATTCTACAAAATATCTGACCAATAATCCTCAAAACTGTCAGGGTCATTAAAAACAAGGAATGTCTGAGAGACTACCACAACTAAGTGGATCTTACAGAGACATGACAACTAAATGTAATGTGGTGTCCTAAATGGGATCTTGAAACAGAAAAAGGGCATTAGGGGTAAACTGAGGAAATATGAATGAAGTGTGGACTTTTCACATAATACTGCATCAATATTGGCTCATTATTGTGACAAATGTACCATACTAACGTAAGATATCAATAATAGGGAAAATGCAGTGTGGGGCATATGGGAACTCTCTGTACTCTTTCATAATAATTCTGTATATATTAAACTGTTCTAAAATAAAATTTTATTTTAAAAATCAAGGATCTCTGTATAAAGTCTGGACTTTGGTTAATAATAATGTATCAATATTGGTTTATTAATTCTAACAAATATACCATACTAATATAAGATGTTGATAATACGGGAAACAGGGTGTAGGGTACATGGGAACTTTCTGTATCATCTTTGCAACTTTTCTGTAAAGCTAAAACTACCTTAACATAAAATCGTATTTTTAAAAATATGAATGTAGGGGCTTCCCTGGTGGCGCAATGGTTGAGAGTCCGCCTGCCGATTCAGGGGACACGGGTTCGTGCCCTAGTCCGGGAAGATCCCACATGCCGCAGAGCGGCTGGGCCCGTGAGCCATGGCCTCTGAGCCTGCGCGTCCGGAGCCTGTGCTCCACAACAGGAGAGGCCACAACAGTAAGAGGCCCGCGTACCGCAAAAAAAAAAAAAAAAAAAAGAATGTAATAAAAGCATTTTAACTAAAATGTTTCTTCATTTTTCTCAATTGTTATTTCAAAGTGTATATTCTACTTAGATATTTCAGATTTTATGGACTTACATCTCTACAATTTTTGGACAGGTGGAGAAAATCTCAAAAACGATCTGTGATTCACATGCATATTCAATGAAATATTTTTATTACTTGTATAAATCTGTAAAACAGTATAGTTAATTCAAGTAGATCACCACAGCTGATTAGAAATAGAAACATCAGACATAAAAAAGATAGTATTTCTATATAATCATAGACAGGTCATTTTCTCTTTCACAAATTCTAGGTTCAACAAGACTGTCTATGTCACATATCGTAACATCGAGATGGGTGAGGGAGGATTTCTGTTTAGGATGCCAGAAACTGCAGTAATACCAAAGAATTCACTTATCTTTTTTTCCCTCTTCTTCCACTTGCATGTTTATTACTGTACTTTGTAAATGGTTTAGCCTTGACATGAGAATCCAGAGGTGGTTTTTTTATTTTTTATGGTATCTCTTTTTAAGCATAGGACGTGAAGCACGCATGTCTGCTTTAGACAAGAATTTCATACCTCCACATCACAAGCTGCCAATATAACCTTGGCGTTGAAATTTGTCAGACTACAGTCTTTGTGTGTTCCATATGGCAGAGAAGTACTTAGCGTCTAAAAGAATGTGAATAAAAAGCAAAAACAGCACTAAAGAAAAAAGTATTCATATAACAACTATAGATAACAATGTCAGTTAGTGAGATTTGAAAAAAAATCATTTTCAATGAAATACTGCTTTATTGAGTGTACCAAATGTCCACAAAATTAAATCTTCTGAGTAGATCTTGTTTTCAATAGCCATTACTACTTATATGGTAACCTGACAAAATGATTATAGTGTTCCTAACTACACACTGCCCCCACCCCACACACAAAAAAACCCATTATGTATGGCATCTTTCTTAGTTCAAGAACTGATTCCCAAGGAAAAGTACCAGGCAAAGACAGATGATGGATGGATGGATGGATAGATGGATAGATGGATAGATGGATGGATGGATGGGTAGATAGATAGATTATATATGTAGATATTACATACATAACACAAACACCTGAATATAGAAATACTGTATTCTGCATACATGTGTAGCTTGCTTTCAGAATATCTATATCCTCCTTCATCAGAAGCCCATTTGGGGTCTCTCTGGTTTCAGGGACACACATGTGATCTAACTTAAGCCAAGCAGAGCATTTTATCTCTGTGACCACAGTAATTGATTCAGGGGCAGACAGCAACTTAAACTGGCTCATTCAGGAGGATGCTCAGGACTTTTGCAAGAAATACTGAGACCAAGACACACTTTTCCTTGCTGAATGTGAATAAGGAAGCATTTTCCTCTGACGCTGCTGGCATCCATCTTGGGAAAACAGAGTCTTGAGACTGAAGGAAACTGAGCTCTTAGTGACATCATTGAACCAGTAATTCAAGCCTTGCCTGAAGCAAGTGCTAACTCTAGTCTTTTTAATTATGTGAGCCAGTAAATTATTTTTATTGTTTCCACCAGTTTAGGTTAGGGTGATACTTGTAACTAAAGGCATCTTAAATAATACACCATTCTTGAATTAAGAAAAAAAAGTGGGGTTAGTTTAGGTCAACTCTCAGGAACACAGACTCTGTAGCCCAACTTCCAGGCTTCAAATCTCTGGTCTGTCACATACTAGTTGTCTGAATTGGGTTTAGTTTACTTTACCTTTAGGAATCAATTTCCTCATCTGAATAAAGGAGGTAGTAAGAACGCTAGTTTATAAGGTGATAATGAGGTTTAAAAGAGCCAATGCATGTAGAATATAGTTCCTGACACAAAGTACGTGCTCAGTAAGAGTTTGCTATTATTATTAAATACTAAGCTAATGCTATTTGACAAAAATAAAACAAGTTTATTACATATTCTGTAAAGCCTAAATTTACAGATGGTCTGATGTAGTTGTAGGAAATGACTGGCATTAGAAAATAATAGACATGCTTTAATTTCACTCCCTAGAAAATCATGTAAGTAAAAACAACATAAACCAAACTCTCCTGAGATCTAACCTATTTCTACTCTTCAACTTCATAAAACAATGCACTAATTCTTTCAAAGTACATGATTATATTTTAGAAATTTGTTTATTAGTCAACTGCCTGAATATACTAATTTTTAGCAACTTGAATTAAATTAATTAGCTGTTCCAAGGCATTTTAAGTCACATTGGTATTCAAATTCATTTATATGACAGAAAGAATACCTGGTGATCATGATGTTGTTTCCAGAACAACATAAAATAAAAAACATATTAAATTAAATAAGTCATAATTTTAAAACTATTTAAAATAATCTACAACATAAACAAGCAATACCAGGCATCAAACATTTAAGAAAACTAGCAAGAGAAAACTAAAATTGATAAAATTCTAAGCACTAAGTTAACTACTTTCTAGAAACTGGGGAAAAAAGTGTCTTTATTTTATTTTAGTGACAAGACCCAGTTGGCTCTGCTTAAAATGCACCAGGAGCATAGTTTAACAAAAATAGCAGAGACAAAACTGTACACTTAATACAGTTCTTTACACACAGAGGGCACATAATAAATGTTTTTGATTGGATAACTGGGAGAATCTGCTTTAACATTTATTCTTCACCAAATCACTGCAGCTTACAAAGTACCCACAGAGATGTTACACTTTCAAATATTACACATGGCCCACGGAGTACAATTGTACTAGTGCCCTTTCATAGTATCTTCTATTATGATCTCCTATCAATGACGAGTGAAATGTTAAAGTGAAGTATGCAAGCGGTGATTAGTGATCTAGCCTTTCATTTTTTGAAGATTTGGGATTGATTTGACTACTTGTACCAATCCAAAAGGGGGATTAGCTATTACAGACTGAAAGAAATCAGTGTACAATATCCTAGAGCATTTTCAACATGTCTTCTGAATAGGAACAAATCCACATCATTGTATTTGTAGAAGATAATACTTTTCTGATGTGTTACATTTAGGATCTCTTACATCCTGTGCTTAATACTATAATAAAAGAAAATCTGTGAGCAATGAACAAGTTTGGTATCTTCAATGTGTTTGTTTCTGACAGATGATGCTCAGCCTCATGATAACTGGTGAGGCATTAGTGTAAAACTGAAATTAAGTTCCCAGTAAATTTTACAGAAGATTATAGATTTAAATTTTTGCTTTTGCTGTTCTACACTATCATAAGAACCTTTTGCTTTTGTTGTTTCATACTATCATAGGAAACTGTGAAATCAGGTCTATACTGATCAGAAGATAATTGTTATTTTATCAACATCAATAATGATCAGAGTGCAAATTTAATGTATAAATTCCAAATAAAGTTGTTTAGCAACACATCTCAGCACAAATAATTGATAAACGTCTCAATAGCAGATAGAAAGGTATGAAGATATGGGAAAGCAAAACATCTATGGTTGAATTTGGAATCACTATTGTCATAAATTAACTGAAAATCTTAAATGTAAATTACAATGGTTAGCAAAATAGTGTGGAAAACTATTCATTCTTAAGGATTCCTACACAGGCACTTAGCTACTAAATTTAAGACTAAAATATTTATTTTATTGCAGATTGATCTCATAATCAACAAAGTCAGCAACAGGACAAATGTGTGCTTAATAATTACACTCATTAATTACATTTTGAAAGCACACAATGTCAAATGGCATCAAATGTTGCCGAGATCCAGCTGGATGTAGATTTCATTTGCTCTTTTTTTCCATCAATGAACATGGAAGCATCTAGTTATTGGCTGAAAACTGTGTTAATTTACAACTACTGACAATACCAGTGGTGGATAAAAAAAACTGTGTGTGCTTGAGTTACTCACTTAATCTTTACTATACAACATGTAATATTATGCATGTGTTACCTCTTAGGAATTTAAAATACAGTGCTTAAAGGCGCTTATAAAAATTATTTAAATAGTTTAATATAACTGAAGAATTTAGAACAGTGGATCTCAGGCCCAGAAGCATATTAGACATCACGCCTTAAAAAATATTGAATTTGAATTTGAATTAAAAAAATGTGCTTTCAAGTCATTCCCTCATACCCAGGCTCCAGTTTTCCAAGGCTCTACACTTTATTTTTACTTCATATCTGCACCTCCCCTCAACTTCTAAAGTCCTTTCATTCTGGGCCTTCTGGAACTTATGGTCTAGCATCAATAAAACAATTTCTTCTACTAAGCTCTTATAGCACCATTTTGTGAGTTAGAAAATGGAGATTCTCCTTAAGACACTTTACTTCCACTTGATGAAAAATTGCCAGACTAAATAAATATAAAGCTGTGAAGTCCTTGCTGTGTATGAAACCTCCTTAGATGTGGCACTTCTATGCAGTGCAGAGCCCTTCCCTTTTCTATTTTCACAGAAGCCTGGCTCTGCAGAGGACTCTATTTCATATCTAGCCCTTTCATGTTTTCTCCCAACCACTCTCCTGCCTTCCAGCCTGAAGGTGTGGCAAGTGCTTTCCATGTTCTTCACTGCTGCTTTCAGACCAATCTCTTCTCCCTAAAAAATCCCAAATTTTGAATCCCTTGTCAGACTATACCACATACCACCTGTCATTGTTGCTTTGTGTCACTCAACATTCCTGGCATATTTTCTCTGGTAATTCTTCGCTGGTACTCTACCACATTATTCCTGTCAAAATTTCAGTTATCATACAGACTGATCTTTCCAAAACTCAGGATTCTGAGTCCCATGACATCTTCTCCTCCAGTGGTCTTGTCATTTACCTTTCCTCATTTCCCAGAATAAATCCCAGACCGTCTCATTACAATGACTGCAACTTTCCCACTGTCTCTTATCCCCTAAGATCATCACATCCCTACTCTCCAGTTTAAATCTATGGTATCTTCATAATTACCCTCTTACATACACACTCAACTCCCTGCTCCTCTCTAGTGTCATTGTACAACCACGTCATAACTTCAGCCCTGGTTAAATAATACTACCTCCTTACTCTGCACCTGTACTTATACAGCCAAGTGTAGTTGAAAGAAAATAGACAGTCATGCTACATAGTCTTACTTTAATTTTATGACCAGTAACATCAACTGTGCCATTAAGGCTACCAGCAATCATAACACATTTTCCTAAACAATTTATTGTTCCACTCCTTTCCCCTTCCTCCTTAAACCTTTAATAACCTCCCCCCTTCCTCAATTTTAGTTTCTTAGTTCTCTAAGAAGATATAAGTAACAGAGAAGAACCATCCAAGTTTCCACCACTGAATGACTCAACCCACTTTTATCCGTGCCCATATATTCTGCCTATTCTCATAACCAAGGTCAAGCCCATGATTTTATACTAGACAGTATCTCCTATGCCTATTCAAGGACATGCTCTAATAATTTTCTCATCCCTCTCCTATATTATCAATTATTCCTTCACTATTGGACCTTTCTCAGCAAAATACAAATTGGTTATAATTTGGATATAGACTGGAGATTATATAATAGTATTGTATCAGTATTAACTTCCCATATTTTAGTTATTATACTGTGGATAGGTAAAAGAATGATCTGGTTCTTAGAAAATCCACAGTGAAGTATTCAGAAAGGAGGGCATGGTAGCTCCAAATAGCATTCAATTGGCTCAGAAAAAAGCAGATAAAGAGAGGAAAGGAAGGAAGGAAGGGAGGGAGGGAGGCAAGGAGAAAGAAGGAGAGAGTGAAACAGAGAGTAAGTGGAGGAAAAGTAAAAAAAAAATCAGTGAATAAATAAAGGATATAGTGAATTCCTTGAATCATTCTTGCAGCTTGCAATTTTTCTATAGTTTGAAATTACATAAAAGTTATAATATAAAAACCTTCCAAAATAAAAAAAAATTCAAATAGGTCAACAGATGATTTGTATTGCTTCATAAGATTTGGCTAAAATTCTGCATAAAATATAACAGATTATGGCATGTTACACAATTGGTTAATACATACTTCAAACTCTTCAGCAGATATCATAAGTGTTTCTGAGAAGTGTGTGGTAGCCAGATCACCAAGTGGTAGCTTGGCTTTATATATATATATGTCTGCGTGCGTGTATATGTGTGTGTAGACAGATAGATATATAAAGTTATCTAAAAATTCCTACCAATTGGGCTTCCCTGGTGGCACAGTGGTTGAGAGTCCGCCTGCTGATGCGGGGGACACTGTTCATGCCCCGGTCCAGGAAGATCCCACATGCCGTGGAGCTGCTGGGCCCGTGAGCCATGGCCGCTGAGCCTGCGCGTCAGGAGCCTGTGCTCCGCAATGGGAGAGGCCACAGCAGTGAGAGGCCCGCGAACCACAAAAAAGAAAAAAAAAAAAAAAATTCCTACCAATCTTCTTTTACCACTAGAATAAGAATATATATTTTATGATAATGTTCACTTTATTTAAATTATAACACAATAGAGGCTGCATTATGGTAGTAAGAACCTTTCAATAGCAAAAGTCAAGAAGCATATAAGATGCAAATAAGCTTCTTTATGTTGCAGGTATTCTGGAATTTATTTTGGTCAAAAAGCGGTCCAAGAAATGGCCATTTGACATATCTAAACCAAGCAAACAGAATTGTTTAAAGTATGAGGATTTCAGTAGGTGAGTTATTAGGGACTCTCTAAAATATGTTAAAAAGCAGAGTATAAATGCCCTGAAGTTCCAAGATTTTTAAATAAAATATACTTGCATTCTGTGAGTGTGTTTAGGGGGTCCATAAACATATGCATTTCTTAAGATAATAAATAACAATAATTTCAGGACCACCAAGTATTAGAAATCTGTAAGTTTGTAGAGGTTGCAACTGCAGTTGGCAGCTCTATGTAAAGCTGGTTACAAAAGCCTTGTTTATGCCTTATATTTTATTTCATTCAAGCTGGAATTTATGGTAAGGTCTTTGCAGTAGTGCATTTTCCACAATACTGACAATGAGGAAGGTTAGGGATGACAAACAAGTGGTAGGTGTGCCCCACTTACCCCTTGCTCACCAATGAAAGCTAGGGCTCAGAATTCATTGCACTCCCTGGACCCCACTTCACAATCCTTCTCAGCACAAGACCCTAGGCAGCCACTCAGCATGAGCTGAAAGCCGTTTACCATCCTCACAGCGTGTGGAAATCTGCTGTGATGAAAAATTATTTAGAAAGCTTAGTCGAACTATATTGACACAATTAAGGTAATCCTTTGTCAGTTTTCTAGGCCCAAATTCAGAGGAGATAAGCACTTCTCTGTAGGATTTGTCATTGTAAAACAGTAACTACTAGTATTCCAGAGGAGGCATACTCAGAACAGGTTCAGGAATAGAAAAGACTTCAGATCTCATCAAACTCAACTCCCTTATTTTCCAAATAAGGAAAACTGAAGACGACAGACATGAAAATGACTTATACAATGAAACCCACAGGTTCTAGGAAGATAGAACACAAGATTCTTCCTTTTCTGACTTCCAGCCAAGTACTTTAGCTTTTGCATAATGTAGCCTCTGATTAAAAAAAAAGAAAAAAAAAAAGCTTATCCTTCATAGTGTATGTGAGAGAGAGAGAGAGAGAGAGAGAGAAGGATGAGAGGGGAGACAGAGAGAGACAGAGAGAGGAAAGGAGAGAAGGAGATACAGGAAGAAAAGGAGGAAATGAAAACAGGTAAGAAATTATTTACCTGGACTTTGTTTTAGGTATTCGACTATCCACTGATGAGCTGAACTCACATCAGTAGGACTCAATCATTTGAAAAGAGCAGACAGAAAGAAACTGTACCTAATGACACATCCAATCCTCTTGACATCTAAATTTCCGTAACTAGGGTGTGATAACCATGGGTGTCATAGTGGGTGGTGACTGCATTTGAGCATCACTTAGAATCGAATGTAATACTCCTCCACAGAACTGTGGAAAGAGTTAAAATGCAGACATTTCAAGGCAAGTTTCTCTCTCAATCAGACTCAAAAAGTCAGAAGATTTGAAAGCTATTAGGACTATGATAGATGATCCTCTTTCAGACACCTTTCTTTTTTACTGACAAGTTGCTGTTGAAAATTAAAGTAAAAAGAGGCCTCCTTTTTTGCTGCACATTTTTAATGGACCTGAAGCCAAAATAAGTCAGACTAAATTATGGGAGTAAATGACCTCCCAGGAAGTATTATAGCAAACTCCAAAGTACTAAAAAGACTTTCCTTTGATCTTTTCAGCTTCACAGCCTGAAATTCAAAATCTGTATTTAATTTTAGATTGCATTTACCAGCTTTTAAATTTTCTTTCCAAAATGATATATCATTTTAAATGATAGGACACCTTTAACTTGTATTTCCTAAAACTGCTGACCGTCATTTCTTTATTCTTTTACTCTATAAAAACAGATATAGATATAATTAATTGCTAGAAGTATTTGGGTTTGGGTGCTATAATGGATAAACCACTGACCTTCACTTAAGAGACAGCACTTTAAACTCAACCTTAGCTCCTAAGTGAAATGACTGATCCAAAAGGAAGTTTTCAGTTCATACCTGAGAAAGACGCTGCATAGAGAAAAAAGAAGACTGAAAAGAAATAAGGCTTTCTAATCCCTGCTTTTTTTTTTTTTTTTTTTAGCGGTACGCGGGCCTCTCACTGTTGTGGCCTCTCCCATTGCGGAGCACAGGCTCCAGATGCGCAGGCCCAGTGGCCATGGCTCACAGGCCCAGCCGCTCCGCAGCATGTGGGATCTTCCTGAACCGGGGCACGAACCCATATCCCCTGCACCGGCAGGAGGACTCTCAACCACTGCACCACCAGGGAAGCCCTAATCCCTGCTTTTTTTAATTTTGGATAACTACATCTTATCCTCAATGCATCTTTTAGCAGGTTGCAAACAGGTATACTCATTTTCAACACAGCCCTTTCTGTAGTTCCACAGATGCCTTAATTAAGCAGCATTTCACCAATAATGCATGCCCATTAACACGTGTAAATCATTCCACATTCTTAAACAGAGACAGCCCACTCTGGTAGGTAAAACGAATTTCTTGGACCTTCTCTGTAGATGCTGACTGTAAATGTCTTTATTACCTTGTTTGTAGAGACTAGTGCTGCATCTGCCATGGTAAAAAAAGAGTATACAGGGCTTCCCTGGTGGCGCAGTGGTTGAGAGTCCGCCTGCCGATGCAGGGCACACGGGTTCGTGCCGCGGTCCGGGAGGATCCCACGTGCCGCGGAGCGGCTGGGCCCGTGAGCCGTGGCCGCTGGGCCTGCGTGTCCGGAGCCTGTGCTCCGCAACGGGAGAGGCCACAACAGTGAGAAGTTTAAAAAAAAAAAAAAAAAAGAGTATACAATAATAGTTTGATTTCATAACTAAGGCTTGCCAAAATTTAAGTGTCATCTGTTAATTCAAATTTAAGCCTGATTGGTGTGGTAGAGATCAACAAAAACAAGAAGTAATAAAGTCAATGTGTACCACCCAGAAACCAAAAATAGTATTCTTTCAGGTTGTGAAGCATGAGAGATATATGGGGACAGATCCTATGAAATTTACATTTACTACCACTGCTCTAAAGTATTCACATGGCTTTGATCTAAGTTTGACTAGCACTGCACCTGGCTTTCTGGTACTATAAAAAAATTGTGTATCCTACTCATATTTACCGAAGTTATTTTTCTATTATTTCCCTTGATCAGTCTTCTAGGTTCCAATATGGTCTTAGGGAAATCACATTAACTTTCTATGCCTGCTTCCACAAAGTCATGAGAATAAATTTTGGTCTACCCACCCCAGGTATAACTGATGGTAGGGTAAGACAAGTGAGGCACCTCGTGCACAAAATTTAAGAAACGCTCACTCCCAAGACCATGCATATACAGGGTCATTGAAGTGTAGGCTTGAAACTTGCATGACCTTAAGAGTGATACCTCCTTAAATTTTGTGCCCCTGGTGCCTCATTAACCTCACTCAAGTCTCAGCCCTGCTCACAAGGTTGGTATGAAGTTGACACAGACTTAGGGTTTGAAAATGTTTTGAAGAGCATGGAGGATTAGAAGCCACATGCTATTAATAGTATTGCTCATAGTAAGTTTCAGAGCACAATACCTCTCCTTACCCCAACTAAACAAGGAGTTGGTAATTTATTAGTTTCTTCCCTTTTAATCACACAGCTTCAGGGGAATCATAACCTCTTGTAAATCTGAAAATAATTTTTGTTACTTTTATTTTTTGGAGATCATTTCTCATAATAATTTTGGGCAGAATTTGGGAAATGGGTTTTGAGAAAAGGTTTAATTTACTACGAGTCTCTGTTTTGGTTCAAATTTGCAAGGTCAAAAATAAAATAAAGTTTTCTCTCTATTTTGCACCTCTCTGTTTCCCCTCACCTTAGGCTTTTTCATGAGTAAGAGTCCTTGAACTAATGTTGATCTCAGGTGTCCTCGGTCTGCAGCGGTTTGAAGCAGGATTTTGGTTCCTGGCCAGAGACTGAAGTCAGGCCACAGCAGTGAGAGCACTGAATCCTAGCCAGTAGACCACCAGGGACCAGTGGCCAGTGACAAGGCCCTGGCCGGTCAGCTGTGTAGAAATGAATTTCCACATAGAGACAGAAAGTAGTAAAACAAGTAAAGTGTTTATTAGGAGGAAAAGGGTATGTGTGGGTAGACGCATTGGCAGGCTCAGAGAGAGACTTGCACCCTCATGGTAGTTTGAATCACCAGGTTTCCTTTGGCCAATCATCTGGCTTTGCCTGCTTCTGAGTCCGTATTTGGTATATCTCAGGGTCCTCCCATGTGTGCTCACACATCTCTTAGCCAAGATGGATTATAGCGAAGAGGCCTATCTTATAGGTTGACATCACCTACTATAGGGTGGTGCCCCCTCCCTTTTTGACCTTCAAGGAGCCTTACTGTGCATGTGTAGTCCGGAAGGTCTCCTTGACTTCGAGAATGAGGAATATGTGGTCTTTTATCTCTTATCTGCACAGGGCCCAGCTTCTCTTCCCTCCTGCTATTTTGGAGTATCTGTCCACAGGGGACAAGCTCCAGCTGCTCATCCTGGGGCCCATCTATCTCCTGCCTCAATGTCAGGTAGGAAAAATGTTGCTCCTTTACGTTCTTTGGAGTTCTAGTATAACTAAAATACCCATTATGAGATGTTCAGCACAAACTCAGAATTTAGTTAATTACCTCACTCAAAAATATTTGCTAAGTGCTACCCATGGGCCAGGAACTGGGCTAGTTTTATTTCAGAATATTTATCTTCCTGAGTAAAACTATAAGAGCTGGGCAAAACACACACACACACAAAGACAGAGAGGGACAAAGAATGAAAGCACTGTCTGAGGGATGTGGAAGATAGCCAAGGGAACCAGAACTTGAGAAGCCTATTTCCTAAGAAAATGGAAAATCACTGAGGTGACCCTAACATTTAACATTGTATTTTCTCCTTGAAAAATTTGCCAACTCACATCAAGGAGAATAGAGGTCAATGATACTATTACTGATATATACCAAAAAAATGATAAAAAGATGGAGAATTTCACAGTAGAAAGTAAATCTATATTAAGGTTTCAAATAGAAATTCTAAACCAAAATAAAAAACAACTAAAATTAAGAAATCAATATATGGATTTAATAGCAATAGAGGTAAGTAGAAAATCAAGAATGAAACAGTAAAGGAAAAAAGGATGAAATATATATAAAATAACATAAGTGGCATTGGGTCACAGAGAAAGCTCTAACATGTGTTGCTGGAATCGAAGAAGGAGAAAAGTAATGAAAGGGTGGAAGCAATATTTCAGAAGACATGGGATAAGAGTTTTCCAAACAGAGACAAAAAGGTCTACTAACTTTAAGAAGGGTAATTGCCATATATATGTCTGTTACTCTGGCTGCAGAATCATTTTCATTTTTTATATGTGTGAAGAAATTCTCTTTTGATGAGATATTTCATATTAAATTTTCTAATTTTTCTTACTGTTACTTTCCTATGAGTTGTGAATACTGTGATGAGTGCTTAGTCTGGTGATGCCAATGTATACTGTATTCTTTTAGCACAGCTATAGTGTTATTGTTAAAAAACACAATGCTTTGTCATCTAATTTGATAATAAAGTAATTCACACTCCACTGTGTCTTAAAAGCATGACATTCAATTTGCCATGGTGGCTCTGCACTAGTGTAAAAAAAAATAAAGTGTTGCAGTTCAGCAATCTGTATGGCTCTCAGAACTCTGATGAGTTAGAACTGCACTACTGCAATGTGTAGTGCACTTACCAACAGTATAAAGTGATGAGAGCACCATATATGGTTTCTGCCACAGTGACTGCCTAACTCTGCTGTTGTGTTGGAAAGCAGCCATAGAAAACATGCAATGAATGAGTGTGGCTGCTTTTCAATAAAACTTTATGAACATAAATTTTAAATTTTATATAATTTTCACATATCTTAAATGCTATTGCTTTGATTTTTTTTCAGCCATTTACAAATGTAAAAACCAATCTCAGCTCACAAGTCATTAAAAAAACAAACAAAAAGCAGGTAGTGGGCAGGATTTTGTCCATGGGTCATAGTTCCCCAACTCCTACTTTAAATAATGATAAAAGATGTTGAAGCTTTAAAAAATACGTAGAAACAAAAGAGATAAATGGAGTTAAGTGTTCTAAAGCCCTTGAATTTTCTAACAAGTGGAAAAAGTAATAATTTAAGGTAGATTCTAGTAAATTAAGTGTTCAAATTATAACCTCTTGAATAACTACTAAAATATCAATATATGAATATTTGACTTTATGACAGTAAGTTTCACCACTTCAATTAAATGAACAAATTCTTGGAAGGAAATCATTATTTAACTTTTGGCTATGACTGAGCCAAATTCATCTCCCCAAAAGCAACTCTGAAGTTTTACAAAATTAACAGAAAACATTTCAAGACTCTGGAAAGCACAAAGAGGTACACAATATTCTGAGAAGAATTTATGCATGAAAGTGGCTGAGATTTGAGAAAGAGGAGTGGAAATTATGCATTCTGTTTTGGGTCAGCTTTCAAAACCCCTCCCAAGGCAGTTGGTGAGCCAGGGCAAGGCAGACCAGGTAAAGCAGCAGCTCTCTACCAGGGTTTGAAAGGGTCTCACTCAGTTCGGAATGGTGGGCAACACCCAAACACATTGTCAGTTTAAGTTATTTCTCACAGGCAGGCAAAAGTGAAGGACCAATGGCTCATTACAGATATGCCATGTTCATGACTGGACAATTCAATATTGCAAAGATTCCAATTCTCTCCAAAATTAAACTGTAAATTCAAAGCAATCAAAATCCAATAGGTTATTGTGTGAAGATTGACAAGCTGATCTTTACAGAAATGCAAGAGGCCCAAAACAGCAAAGGCAATACTGAAGAACAAAGCTGTTGGATCTACATTATCAGACATCGAGACTTATTTACTTTAAAGACAGTAATTAAAATGTGCATTGTGAAACAATGAAAGAGAACAGAGTCCACAAACAAATGTATATATATGCTCCAAAGCAGTGCAGAGGGGGGAAGAAGGTACAAAAATAATTGGATATGAAATTGAGGAAAAAATATATCTTGGCCCTTATTTTACAATACCAAAAATAAACTCTAGATGGATCATAGAAATAAATGTGAAAGATACAACAATAAAGCTAGTAAAAGATAACATAGAAGAATATCTTTAGGACCTTGGCTTAGGTAAAGTCTTCTTAAATAGGACACAAAGAAAATAACCATAAAGAAAAACTAAGGTTGAACATCATTAAAATTAAGACTTAGGCTTCCCTGGTGGCACAGTGGTTAAGAATCCGCCTGCCAATGCAGGGGACACAGGTTCAAGCCCTGGTCCGGGAAGATCCACATGTTGCAGAGCAACTAAGCCCATGCGCCACAACTACTGAGCCTGAACTCTAGAGACTGTGGGCCACAACTACTGAGCCCACATGCCACAACTCCTGAAGCCCACGCACCTAGAGCCCATGCTCCGCAGCAAGAGAAGCCACCATGATGAGAATCCCACGCACCACAAGGAAGAGTAGCCCCCAGTCACCGCAACTAGAGAAAGCTCCCACGCAGCAACCAAGACCCAACACAGCCAAAAATAAAATAAATAAAATAATAAATATATTTTTAAAAAATTAAGGCTCACTGATCATCAAACATACCTTAAGAGAGTGAAAAGACAAACATTCAAGTGAGAGAAAATATGCATATAAAATGTATACATTATATATATATTATATATACACATATATAAGCAGATATATTTAAATATGTATGCATTTAAACTACAGATCACAAAAAAGACTAATTTAAATGGGGACTAAATTAAATTAAATTAAATTAAATTAAGACTAAATTAAAAATGGGGAAAAGCCATGAGCAGACATTTCCAAAAGAGGACAGCTGAAGAGCCAGTAAGCATAACAAAAAGTTCTTAATATTGTTAGTCACCAGGATGATGCAAATTAAAACCAAAATTACATACCAATACACACACACACACACATACACGAGAAAATCTAAAATTAAAAAGAATAACAATGCCAAGTGTTGGTAAGGATATACAACAACTGGAACTCTAATGCTATTTGTACACATATGCAAACATCTTGGAAATTAATTGGCAGTATCTACAAAAGCTACGCATGTGCATACCCTGTGGTAGCAACTGCATTTTCCCCCAAATCGCATATATATGTGCACCAAAAGACATATGCAACAATGTTCAAGAAGCATCATGCAGCAAGAATAGGATGGATAATTATAATTGTCATATACAGTATAATGGAAAACTACACAGCAGTGAGAATCTATGTATTAATACTACAAAGTGGATGAATCCCATAACAAAATGTTGAGTGAGAGGATTTAATCATTATAATCTGTTGTGATAGAAGTCACAATATACTTTATCTTTGAGGGAAGTTGAGGGGAAGTTTGGTAGTTAACTGCAACTGCCTCAAGCAAGACTGGCTGGCATGCAGCTAACATTCTATAGCTTGATCTAGATGGAAGTGACAAGTGTGGTCATGGATGTATTCACTTTGAAAAATTCAGTGATCACTTAATATTTGTGTAATTTTGGAATATATATTTTCTTAATAAAGTATTAACATGCACACATACATAAGGATATAGAGACACAGACATATAATTATTTTTATACATATACACACATTTTATATACGTGTGCATAAGTATGGATGTATGTATGGCTGTGAGTTTGTATACACATTATAAAATTACAAGCTGAAAAAGTTCTATAAAGATGTTTTGATAGGTAATATCGGGGGTGGGTGCATGAAAGGAAGAATTACTAAGGTCAAAAAATTTTTATCTGTAAATATATCTTTCAAGCTGAGACTTGAAGAATGAGGAAGAGCCCTGCTGGTGAAAAACTGGACCATGCCTTCCAGGCGTAGGAGGAAGAATATACATGGCCTATAAGGTGGGAAAAAGTTTGTCTTGGTCTGTGAACTAAAAGGAATCCAGCATAACTGAAGGCCAGTTAAAGATGAGGAGAGGGGTTAGTGATGAAGACGGAAAGGGGAAAAGGTGTTTGGCCTTGCAGGGCCTCACAGGCTATAATAAGAAATTTGATTTTATTCTAAGGAATAGTGGAAGTCATTTAATGATTTTAAGCAGAGGCATTACATAATCTCGTGTTGTTGGTTTGCTTTGTTTTAATCATTCTGGGTACTTTATGGAAAATAGATTGAAATGAAGGAAAATAATGGGGGAGATCAGTTTTAGTACAGGTTGATGAGTAATGCAGGATTATGTAATCTAAGACTTTTACGGTCACATTTGACTTGGGGAAATAACAGCAAATAGTATTCCTGGTGAATACTTGTTTTTATTTGTTTAAATTGTGCATTATCATATGTGCACATATAAATTGTGCACTTATTTTTCCCAGAGCAAAGAGGCTGGGTCTTGCACTTTCTGATGATTACACGTTAGTGATAAATCTCAATTTACTCTCAATGTTTAAACTTTAAAAATCCAAAAAGTTGGAGATTCTCAGTGAAACTATCCATTATTTCATGAATTAATAAGGTTCTGTATTTCAAGGATCACCTTAAATGTGTAACCTGTGAACATATTTGATCTCATTTGCCAATATGAAGAGTTTTCTCATCTAAAAATAAAGTATAAAAGTAAATTCCAACATTTCTCCTATTCTTTTTTGTATTTCTGACAAAAAGTATGGGGGGGCATGAATTAATTTACATGGATGTTGTAAAAAAAAATCTCAATCTGCATAAATTTATGGGTGACTCATTTTTACCAGATTTTTTTTATCACATCAAAAATAAAATACTCGGTATTGTGAAACAGTAATTTGAGTTTCTATATTTATTTCTTAAAGCCATCTTAGGATTCCTTTTTTTCTTATAGGATTTTCTTTGTCAGACACTTCATGCTTTAGCATTGGGGCTTAAAATAACAATTTATAAAAATGAACAGTATTCAATGATACTCTACAATGGGATCTTCCTCCTCTGGTTCTGAACTAGCATGATTTTTTTCCTCTGTATAGAAAACTAGAAAGTAAACATGTTTAACAAGAAGGAGGAAGAGAAAGAGGGGTAGGAGGAGGAACAGAAGGAGTGAGGGAGGAGAAGGAAAAAAGTAAGAAGAGAAAAAGAGAGGAAGAGAGGAAGGAAGGAAGGAAGGAGGGAAGGGAGGCAGGGTGGGAGGGAGGGGAGAAGAGGGAAGGGGAAGGAAAGAAGAAAAGAGGGGGAGAGGGAGGGAAGGAAGGGGAGGGAGGGAAAGAAGGAGAGAGGGAGGGAGAGAATTACATTTTTTCTTGGAGGATAGGTCAATTCAACTACTACCAAACACTTACTATGTGAATAAGGCAGACAACCCATAGCACTTTTTTCTGATTGTCCTGGCTTCTTACTGACCAAATTCAGTTCAATAACTTGCTATATTATAGATATTTTAACCTTTCTCTGTGTCTATGTCACTCTCATGTTCCATTATAGTATCCCAAATACCTGTCTGTATATATAGGTTATCTTCACTTAAGTAGACAAATGCTGCCTCAAACTCAACAAGTCTCCAACTGAAGTTATCTTCATATTTAAAAATTACCACTTCTACCCAATAATCAATTGGTAGCCAGATCACTCTTTTTTTTTTTTTTCTTTTGTGGTATGCGGGCCTCTCACTGTCGTGGCCTCTCCCGTTGCAGAGCACAGGCTCCGGACGCGCAGGCTCAGCGGCCATAGCTCACGGGCCCAGCCGCTCCGCGGCATGTGGGATCCTCCCGGATCAGGGCACGAACCCGTGTCCCCTGCATCGGCAGGCGGACTCACAACCACTGCGCCACCAGGGAAGCCCCAGATCACTCTTATAAACATCCAACTTCATAACCGTGAAGTCTTCTTTTAGCCTTTGATATCTTAATGTCATCAAATTCACTACTGTTAAATATTTTTTTTCTTCTAAATATCTCCTAGTTTTGTCCTTTTCTCTCAATCCTCATCACCGCCTTCACAATATCCACCTCCTCACCCAGTCTGTAGATAACCACTAATTAACTGGATGTTTAATCCCATCACCATTCATCCTCCTAGGCGTTTGTCCCAACAAAGTTAGATCACAGTAGCATTTTGAAACCACTGGTTATTTCTTGTGATCCTTACACTGATGTTATTATAATCTCATGTAATTGCTCAAATGCTTAGAAATGTTATTAATATCTTAGAATAAAGAAAAGAGGTCAGTAGATTGAAAGTACACAAATGAAATTTGCAGAAGATACAGTCTAATAGCTTTCATCGTAACAGGCAATTTGAAATAGTGACAAATGAGAAAATATTTTAATATAAATGCTGATGGATATATTCAGGTCATGAAAAATCTAGAAGAAAAGTAAAAAATAAACAGGTGAACTAATAAGATAACTATAATGAAGTGACCAGATGATTTTAATCTGACTGTTATGAGGTTATTTCTTTCTCTGAAATAAGAAGCTTCACCTTATTAAAATAGTCAATCACCATTTAACCATCTTTTTCTTATTTTAACCCATGCTAGGATGTCTAAGTGTGGTGTCACTGGACTTATGTAACAGGAAGATACAACTGCAGGTTCTTTTCTATGCAACTGCTTTGTTAATTTGTGGTTACCTTTTTGTGTTAAGGTTAAGATCTCATCTTTTTAATTGTTCCATGTTAGTGCAGCATATGTACACTACTGCATTTGTATATTGACTTGGGGATATAAAATCCTGAAATAATAAAAGACAGAAGAGATTTGTATCTCTCCAAACTTGGAGAAGGATTCACAGTAGTGAATGGGTAATTTTCTATAAGGGAAACTCTCCCAAGGGACTCTGGTAGAGTTTGAAGTTCTAAAATCTGATCCAAGCTATTCTGTGTCTTAAAATACTTTTTTAAAATAATGAAATCTACCAGAGAATAAGATTTTTGAAATCAAGCTAAGTTTTTCCTTCTAAGTCTTTATAAATAAAATTATTTTCAGGGAAGATCTATTTCAGGCTAATTATCAAGTATCTTTATTCTAAATGGAAAAATCCAACATCATTGTCCAGGGAAATATCCTCTAAATCCATAAAGAGTTTTGAAATATCTAAAAAACAAACAAAACAACAACAACAACAAAAAAAAACCTGGAAATTCCAGGTGATTTTAAGAAAAGCTAGAAGCAACTAAAGAATCTAAGCACCAGTCTGAAATCTCACATTTTCAAAGTGAATTTTTTTCTTAACATCCTGGGAGATTTTATGCTCAAAGATCAGACAGGGATGCTCAAAAAAATTTTATAAAGGTTCTACTTTGGGCCAATACCTGCCCCTATTCTCCAGGCTCCCACTATATATATATACATACATACATATATGTATGTATGTATTTCTCACTTTAGTACATTCAAGGTATGAGCTAGGTACCATGGGGCACAGAGGGCCGAGTGTTTAACACTATCTGAAGTCATGGGAGAGGGTAGCAAGGAGGCTTGCTAGAGAAGATAACAACTGAGTTGAGTACTGAAGAATGAGAAAGAATTTCCCAAGTGGGCAAGGGGTGAGAGGAGAGTGTTCAGAAAAGGGAAACAGTACAAGCAAAGGTACAGAAGCAAGCAATTGCATGGTTCCTTCCATGAAATGGGAATAATTAATCCAGATTGGGGCACAGAGTACAGTGTGGATAATGCAGGGGGTAGGGTTGGACAGCCGGTAAGGGGACAATCATCAAGGGAAACATTTACAATATAGAGACTTCTGACCTGAAGTGTGATGAAGAGGCTTGTAAAGGATTTTAACAGAGGGAACAATGAGATTTGTACTGTGAAAATGCAACTCTGGCTATGAAGGTAAATTGGATTAGAGGTGGCCAGTGAAAAGAGGTAAGAGTAGTAAAAATATTCCCAGTCATAAATTATAAAAGCCTGACCTGATGTGGTAAATAAAGAAGGAGACAGGTTGAAATTAGAGACTTATTAAGGAAATATAATTATTAGAACTTAGTGACCAACTGGATGCATAGACTTAGTAAGTCTAGGATGACCCCCACACTTCTGAATTGGATGCCAAGGTAAGTGTTACTATTCTGAACCAGGTTATGGTAGACAAAGGACGAGGAACTAGTTTGCACACTGTTCTTTTGATCTGACTATTGTATAGTCTGGTGAAAATAGCCAGTAGACCATTAGATATTTAGCTTAGGCTGGCAAGAAAGAAGCCCAAGTTCAAGCTATAGATTTGGGTGACATCAACATAGCTGGCATTTAACACCTTAGAAGTAGATGTCTAAGGAACCGTGACTAGAATATAGGCGCCATTTCAAAATTAACAAGGATAATTTTTCAAAATCTACTACATATCCAGGCTTTTATACCCTAGGTATGTTCCATATCTTCCAGTACTTATCCTAGAAACTTGGAACAGAAATGGGTACTTGGGATGGGATTGATCATTTGAGCAGTTGATCAAATGACTGAACAGACTGACTAGAC